>NC_135444.1:2155308-2455308 GCF_051991255.1 Vanacampus margaritifer
CAACGGGCGCTGCCATCAGCGCCGCCGGAAACACTGGCAACGGGCGCTACACGAGCGCCGCCAGAACTGACCACGGGCGCTCCCCATGCGCTGCCGGAAACTGGAAGCGGGCGCTGCATGCGCACCGCCGAAACAGGAACGTTACCTGCCTCTTGGTCCGCTGGGTCCGTTTATGGTGGGATCATTCTGTCACGGTCCGGCCACGGAGCGGAGTTGAGTCCGTCGGCGTGTGGAGTAGAGGACCCAAAGTGCAGGGAGGCAGGAGGACCACGGCAAGAGTGCGGGTTAGACTGACCTATTTTATTGTACCAAATCAAAATGACAGCACGAACTCCGGGGGTGACCGTGACAAGCGGCAATGATCCCACGCCGACTGATCACCACACGGGAATTAAATACACTCACACTAATTAGGAGACTAGTCACACCTGGGGCCAGGCACAAGTGGCTGAGGGCCCGGATTGGTTAACCAGCGGAAGGGCGGGAACCCACTCAGGGCCCTCAACCAAAGCCAGATCTTCCCAGACATGACAGTATTATGGCACTGCGCCATAACGCCTCTTTGTTTTTGTAATGCCGATGCAACACTTTTTCGTTTTGCCTTCAACCTTCAGTGTATTTTATGCCACGGACCTGAGCGGTCATGTACATAATTGTATGCTTATTCGTAACGCGACCAATGTTTATTATCATCCCACATCTCATATGGTCTTTGAATAATTTCAATTTTTTTCGCTAAAACATATATTATGCTTTTCTGTAAACCTCTCCGTCCTTTGGAGTTAAAGTGCTTCAATAGGGGCAATTTCACCCGCTGAGTTTATTGTTGTATGTCACATCCATACAGCGCACTATTATTTTCTGCAACCCAACCAACCGCGCATGCGCCAAAATATGTCAACAAAGGATCCTTCTATAGAACGTGACAAAACATGCCAAGAAACATATTATGATGCTTACCCTGTCTGACAGGATGAAATGTGGGGGAAAGGCAGGCCACACCCAATAAGTGGGCGGGTAAAAATGTGTTAAATGTAGTCATATAAAACTCATTAAATCGCTACTGAGTTTTTCAGATGGGTGAATTTTAGTGCTGACATAATTTTACCATATAAGTGTCAATGTTCATTCCAATCAAGTGTCCCTTTAAGCCCCACCCGAGTGCAGGACTACAGTTCAGTCTTTTTGATCTTCTTCCAGTTTTTCTCATTATCATTGCCCTTGTCATCATCAAAGTCCAAATCGTCGTTGTCCTTCATGTTTTTTTCCTCCTCCTCCCACTTCTTCCTTTCCAGCTCATCTTGCTCCTCCTTCATCTTCTTCTCGGCTACCTGGCGAGCACATAAGCCAACCAACATTTGACCAGCCCCCAAAACAGTCCACAAAAGTCCAGGCAAAATAATAGTCCACGCATGCTAGCTGCGGTAAAGACATAAAATTGTCCAAACCGGCAGTGGGCAGAGGCTTCTGCTTTAGTTCTTGGATATAATGATCCCCAGTGAGGGGGGTTGCCCTGGATCTTTTAAATGTTATAGCTTAATTTATTTCTTAAATCACATTTTGTTTGTTGGCACTTGTCCTTCTTGCAAATTTTTGGCAAAATCACGTTAAAAAGTTTGTTAAATTTGCAGGCAAACGCAGCAGCCAACTATGTCAGTTGAACAAATATCACGCAAAGCTACAAATCATGTGATATTATTCAGCCAATCATTCGTATCATCATCAGCTGTTGCTCTCAACAACATTCAACTGATGGTGGAGACTTGGACATAGCACAACATATGAGTAAAAAGAGCAGCTTCTAGTTTTGCAAGTAAAGATAAAGGTTAAAAATGTTATGTTATTTATTTGTTGTATAAAGTTTGGCGATGTGGAGTACAAGCAATTTACTCGTTCTAGTAAACATTGCCTCAAGTTAGCCTCAACCGTTAGCCTCAACCGTTAGCCTAATGTTAGATCTTGCTGGCGGGTTCAGTACATGTGAAGCTCGGGACCTGGACCTAAATCGCTGACTATTCGTCTCAAAATAATATTATATTGTTCACCTTGCATGGTGTGGAAAAAAAATTTATGCAAGTTACGCGGGTGCTAATATGGCAGCTGGCCAGCGTCAGCCATGAAGTGCTTAGTAAACCACGCACTAACAGCGTGGAACCTAAATTGACGTTATGGCCTGTGTTGCCACTGTTACCTTGAAAACGTAACTTGGTTACTTTACTGATTACTTACTTTAAAAAGTAATTTAGTTACTTTGATTACTGAATTTAAACACAACTGTTAGATTAAAAGTTACTTTACATTTTAACATTTAGCAGGTACTGACCACCTTGCCACTTAATCGGAACAGTTTTTAAGAATGACATTTAAGAACAAAATTAGTTTTAAAATAATATAAAGACAGCATGCTTTTTGATTTATAATAATTATTTTTTCATTTAAATTATAAGTGTTTTCAGGATTCCACTTAACAACTGTGCTACTTGTTTTTAATTAAAAAATATATAATAAAGAGAGTCTTTATAGACTTCATGTAACAGAAATACATTTTTTTAAAACAATTTCTGAAATGAATGCTTTTTTTAAATCAACCTATTTAACTATTTATGTTGTAATGGTAAAACTCGACATTTCGAATGTAAATTGTTTATAAACATAACAATTGCATTTGGAAAACTTCTTGCAGTCACACTATCTGGTGTGACTGCGGATGCATACCTGCAATCCGGGTTGTTTTTTGTGTGTGTTTTTCTTTTTTTGAGACATGGTGTTATTGAAGCTATGTAGATAACACTGTCGACGAAGCAGTGTGCAACAAACCTTAATCACAAATTCAAAATAGTGACTACTTACAGCTAGAAAACGCAAATCTCTCTCCTTCCTCTTACCGCTGATGCACACGTAAGTCTCAATGAAAACGATGATGTCTCTCTCTCTCAGACATTAATTTTAATTTGAGTACTCCCACAATGCATTTCCTTTTGTTTCGCTTTCTTACATATTCTATAATGTATAATTATTTGTTCAGTGACTTTAGTAAGTACTATAGTTAGTAATCAGGTGTCCTCCTGTGTTTTATTATTCATTAATCATTCATTTTCAATAAAATATGTGCGTGAGAGGCACAGTGGCTGAGAAGTGTGCGCTGTTCATTTAACAGGGATGTGATTTGACCAAAGTGAAATTATCTGAAAATTTAGCCGGGGGTCTGGGGGCCGCTGGCACCCAGCTAGGTCCAGGGTCATGGGTTTTCTGTGTTTTTAAGTACTTTCAATGCACTCACATGACAAAGAAATAGACAAAACAACAGCATAAATTTTCAATGTATATTGAACTATCCCATATAAAATGGCAGTTTTAGTCAACTCAAAATCAGTCACATTCAAAAACATTGGACTGCCTTTGCTTTTAAAAACTATCACTGAGAATATCATCATATCTAACTAATGTGATTACTAAGTTAACACATAAATAATGTTGAGGGGTTCAAATTTCATGAACAAATAATTGTATCATGACCAAATGAAAAGTAACTCATATTAGAGCATACCACAAATGTCTTTGTTATAGCAGAAGATGTTATCTGTCGGAGTCATGTGCATACACAATGAACTACAAAAAAAAAAAAAAAAAAAAAAAATCGAATTTTTTTTTGGGAGGGGGGGGATAAAAAAAAGCGGAATTCCGCGAATTAGCGGAAAAATTACATCCCTGATTTAACTCTCGTCAATTTTGCTCACTACTGCATCCGTAGGCGCTTAACTGCAATTGCTTGTAATAGTGTAGAATACCAGTGTCTCCGGGATACTGATGTTGCTCATAGAAGCATAGGCATTCTACAAAGTGACTTCCACACAGTGACGTGCGGTCAGGATAGGCAAGGTAGGCACTGAAAGTTGAAACCGTTTGGCTTTTTTTATTTATTTTAATTATTTCTTTAATTTCAGAAAGCCTAAACTACCTATAGGTTTATAAGTGACAACATTTTGTGATTTTCATACCTCAATTAAAAATGACTCATTACTTCATCTAACCTGCAGGTAAAAATGCAGCAAAAATTATCCTCCTGAAGTCACACCGCTATTGTGCTTTTCCCAGCCCTGTCCGCGTAGCAATGTATGTTTGCGCATGCGTAGTCAGTTTCTCAGTAGAAATGTCCTTTACGCAAATAGGCAGATCACTACACAGCCTTTTTACGTCGCTGCATTATTCCTATGCGAACGTACGTTCGCACAGTGCATTCGTGAATTCAAAACACACTTAGTGCACAGCAAAGCGGTAAGATGATGCCACTCTGGAGAATATAAAATAATTTGCACGCCTTTCTTTTGAGGGAAAACGCCATCTTCTGAAGGATGGGAGACCAACGGCTTCGCTACCGGATCTTCAGCAAAGTAAGGGACAAAGAATTATTCGTACTTTTCACAAAAAATGGTGCAAAAGGAAAGATTGGCTTTGTGGATGTGCTTCGATTAACTGGCTGTTTCACTTTACATGGTGTTTGGCATTGCTATTACTAGCTTGATTTTGTGAGAAATTAGGCTGTTTTACAAGGAGATATTCACTTTATTACATTCTGTCCGGGCGGGTGTAAAATTGTCAGTTTTTTGTTGTGTTCTTCGTTGTGCGGCAAATGGGAGGCAGAGTGCACTGCAACGTTTCCTGTGGCTGACGGTGGCCCAGAACTTTAGCTGAGTGGCAAGTGTTGAGCTGCCGCACTGGAGGCGATGGGTACAAACCCCGCTCGAAGTAAAAAAAAAAAAAAGATTGCATAGCAAAAAATGTAAGACTTAAAAAGAGAGTAATGTTTTTTGTTTTATTTTCTACCCATACAGAGGAGGCATATGTTAAAATAGTTTGAATGTATGGCATCTTGTATCTGAGTATCAAGTATTTCGAGGTCAGGCTGAGTGTCCTCTTTTTTGGAAATGAAAATATGGTCACCCTAGGATACATTGTACACTCGCCTGCCGACACACAAATCTGTAATTGGTGTGTGTGTCTCAATTTGCGACTGCCTGCCTAGAGCTCGCTGCACGTCACTGGGTTTTATTGTAATAATAACGGAGGGAATCTAAAAATTTAGTCCTCTGTGGTATACATTGGTGAGAAAATTTCAAAAAGTCATCATAGTGATTAAGTAAACTGCTCAAAAATGGCACAGGGTATGTCATTATTTTGAAACAAAATTGGCTTAAACTTGTCTTCAGGGAACCAGATGTCATTGATATTTGCACTACTAATGTTTATACACACTGCCTTATTAAATGAAGGATGGTGAATATTCAATGGTGTGTTGCTTTAAAGTTAAACATTAGAACAAACCCTTGACTGGAAATGTCACCGGCAATTCAATAAAAAAAAGTTAACTCCTCGGCAAAAAAAAAGAAGCACATTTCAAGGTGTGTCATTGGACAATAAGTACTTGACCGACACTGAGCATAGCTGCCACTTGGTTTGCCAGCTTCGTTAGCCATACCAGTAACCCGCACAAAGTAGAATAAAAAATGTGCAGGAGCAAAGGTGCCAACTATTTTTGTTTTATTTGTTAAAAAATTGAGATGATGTTAACAAAAAATGAAGTTCTCACTGTCCCTTGGCGGGAATCAACTCTTATTCACTGCCTTTGACAAGTATACTTGTCAATTATATTTTTTTCAAATGGGCTAGATGGGGCAGCATCTGATTATGTTTCACTGTAAATGTCAAACTTGGTAACAACTTTACTGATGCCCAACCACCAGTAGATGACATAAATGCCCCATTTTATACGAAATAAACACAGTTTGAGAGTCCAAGGGAGTAATGGCTGCATTTTGTGCAACTCTACTGGTGATTATAAAAGAACAGGACAAGGCAGAAAGGAGAGAGTCTATTCTGTCATTTGGCAGATTTGGTTTATAAATAATTCTTCTTCTTCTTGACGTAAGTGGCTAGCGGCTAGCTGTTAGCATGACCAATGTGCATGAGTGTGTGGCTGCCGGCTGGTAAGTTTGACAGCTAGTACCTGACTTACTTTAATTATTTGATTTAATATTGTGGACCAAGTCTACTTTGTAATTCACTCTCCATTTTTATAGGAAGGGAAAATGCACATTGAGGTCTTTTCATTATATATAAAAAAGGATAAAATATAATTTTGTCTTTATTTATTTTATAAAACAAATTTGCCCATTAAAAAAAAGAAACACATTCCACTCAAAATGTCAAATTTAGCTGTTTAGATTAGAGGAACACAACTTTAAGCCATTAATACCTTGTTATTTTACACCTGAACAATGTACAAATAAACATTTTCTAAGTCATATATTGCACTTAAAAGTTGTGTTCCTAAATCCTAAAGGGCTATATTAGACATTTTGAATAGATTTTTTTATTTAATGGGAAAAGGCGATTTACAAAATAAATGAAGACACTGAAGCCTACACGGCTATATTAGACATTTAAGAAAAAAATAATGATTTAATGGAAAAAGCGCTTTACAAAATAAATGAAGACAAAGTACTGTTTATCTGTTTGTTTGGTTTTTTTTGTTTTTTGCTGATCCGAAAAACGATCCGATCCGAACTGTGACTTTTGTTATCCATTGCACTACTACATGTGGGTATTGAAAATTTCTAAAATGGCTGGCAGTGAATGAGTTTTAAATACACGAAACCTACCCTTGCCTCACTAAATGGGGAGCGTGAATTCAGGTTTGTATACTGTATAGATGTCCTGACAATAATCGACAACAAGTCCACAGTTTGTCTATATGTGCTCTGATATTGACTGGCGACCAGTCCATTATTTGTCTATGTTCTCTGACAACAACTGGCAATCCGTTTGTCTAAATGTGCCTGTAGACTAATTGGTGACCAGTCAAGGGCTGCAGCACACTTGCTATCCTAAAGATCACAAATGCTGAATGGATGGACGGATAGTCTCATGTCATGTCGTTACCTGCGTGAGTCCCCAAGTCTGCCGGGCAAACTCTTCTGCTTCCTGGATGTCGTCGGTGATGAGGAAGTTGTCAAAGATGGTTCCGGACTTCATCTGAATTGGGCAACAACATCACTGAGCACACGATCGGCGTCTGCAATGGACGTCTTTTGGCGCTCACCTGCCACAAGTCCAGTCCCAGCACGCCAATGTTGTCAAACTTGTAAATGTCACCATCGTGAACGTACTCTGGGTTGGCGATCTCGGGGTGGACCCATAGACCTTTGAAGTTGGGGTTGTCTATCTGCTTGGGTGTCCAGTCGCCCTGCAAGCGACAAACAGTGAGGTGACGCGGTGATAAGGTGTGTCCTTGCTACGGACGCACCTTGTAGTCCGGATTGAGCATCATGCGAGGCACCCACTTGCCGTCCATGCCCACGTCCCAGTCGCTCGGCTTACGAGATCTCGGGTCTGGGATGGTTTCTGGCTGGTCCCAGTCCTGGAAAAACAGCTTTTTATTCTCGCGCCGTCAAGTTAGCAGGAGAAACAAGACACTTTCTGGCGAACCTATCAAGAGTTTTCTGCTGCTTTTTCTGAAAGTGGAGGGGAAAAAACGGGACCATGGTATGAACTTCAAAACCCATTCGTCTTGCCAAGCTATCTCTGTTTTGATTCATCCTAGTTCTCATATGATTCGATTTTCGATGGTTTTTTTTCGTGTTAAGTATAAAAAAATACATAAATAAATACATTTATGATCGCTACTTAAAAAACTACTGTGTGTGTGTTTTTAGATTAACTCATTCACTCTCAGCCATTTTTACTGAAGCAACCCCCTTCGCTCCCGGCTGTTTTACTGGATTTTGACTGATTTTGCCCACAGGCCCACAGAATATTGTGTTCTATTGCTATTAAAAAATGGAACCTACCAAGAGAAAGATTAGAGTCTCTTCTTTCAACAGGAGACACAAGTTCATTTGTTTCCGTTTTGCAGAAAATAGCATTAGAATATAGGTAAGTTTCATCTTTATTCACATTGCTGTTGAAAACACTGGCAAAAAGAACTTGTCCCAACATGGCCCTGGCTGATCTCTTATACTCTGCGGCCACCTGCTGGCTGATTTTTGTAATAACTACCATTGCTTTAATCCACCTCTTCATCTCAGAAAAACAACGTGCAAGATTTTATCTTCACACACAGGTTAGGACGAGGCTCATGCCACTTAATTTTTTTTGTATTGTATGGACTATATTGTGATGTAATCTCTGAAGTGTAGCTAATTACTTACCAAATATCAGTAACTGTTCATACACTGTATTTACGTAAGCCATTTTGTAAGCAACCAAGCAGGAAACACTGATGTTATTCTCGGAATGAAAAGCAGTTGGACTTGTTTTAAGTAGACTTGTTATGCTTGTGGTGCAACTTTCACGTGCATGTTTCAGAAACTAATGTGAATGCAAAGATTCATTCAGTATGAAATTCTCCAGTCTGAGCAACTTCCAAGGATTTTTTGAGGGGAAAAAAATGTCCAATAAATGCTACGAAATGTGACAGGATTTCAAGCCATTTGCATTCTCACTGATGATGAAAGAAAAAGTCGTGCACAACACGCAACGCAACGCGGTCACCTCGGGCTTGGTGTCGTTGGGGTCATCAATGGTGGGCCTGTCATCCCAGTCAGCCGGCTTGCTGGCCAAGGGGTTTTTGATGGTCTTGGGGGGCAGCAGGTCCCAGTCATCCTCCAGCAAGCCAGACGCCACCTCGCGGTTGTCAATCTTCACCTGATACGTTTGGTCCGGACATAGCACCAGCGTGTACACGTGGCTTAGACTGTCATCCTGCCAGAGAGAACCAGGAGTTCAGAACAGGCCAGAGAGCAGGAGAAAAAGTAGTCCGGCTTTTTCTGAAAAAGTTGTCGGAGTGACTACGTTTACATGCAGTCGGTAACCCTTTCAAAAACAGAATATTGGTAATATTTCATATTTTCTATTTTTATTAATGATTTGCATAAAATAAAATAAGAGGTTAAACTAATGATACTGTTATTTACTGTTCCAAACCAACATTTTCACAAATTCAGTGGACATTTGTAATACAAAAATGGTTTAACTAAAATTAGGTGGTTCTCAATAACAAGAAATCCTGTAGTATTCTCTTTTCTTTAGAGCAAGTTCTTTTCTATTGGTGATTACATTTCTTGATGGTTCACCCCTGGAGAAAACATACACATACACACACATATATATAAATATATATATGTATATATATATATATATATATATATATATATATATATATATATATATATATATATATATATATATATATATATATATATAAATATATATATATATAAATATATATATATATATATATATATATATATAAATATATATATATATATATATATATACATATATATATATATACATATATATATATATACATATATATACATATATATATATATACATATACATATATATATATATACATATATATATATATACATATATATATATATATATATATATATATATATATATATATATATATATATATATATATATATATATATATATATATATATATATATCGGTCCGGCCTATCCCTACAAAACAGCTCCTGCCGCAAGAAATAGTGGAGGAGGAGGGGAGAAGAAGAAAAAAAACCTCCACCAGAGAGGGTCACGAGCCAGCAATCTTTTGTTTACAGGGAGAGCGCACTTACCACTACACCATTCATTCAGTTAGGTTCAGCAGTGCAAAAGTTTTACTTGTAGTGTACACAGAACTGGGATTTTAAAACAAAACACTACAGACACTTATGTTCATGTACTCCGGTTATGTATTTCTGGACTAAAGTCTTAGAAAAACTTTCCGCTATTTTGGACTGTAGGATACCTTTATCTCCAAACTTGTGTTTGCTAGGTGACCTAACAACAACTGACTTACCACATAAACAATTTCAATCTACACTTGTAGCCCTTATTATCGCTCAAAAAACAATTCTTGTTAACTGGAAAAATAAACAAACTCTGAATATCGACCAATGGTCTAACCTCCTCATAAATCACATTTTAATGGAAAAAATATCTGCCTCAAATAAAAACCAAATATCAAAATTTATAGAAACATGGTCTACGTATATAGAATTTTTTAACCTAATTCTGGTTACTTAATTCTGTCTGTTAGCGAGAGCCACTATATCGTGATAACTTACATTGATGTTTCTGCATTTGGCAATTTATTATTATATTATATTATTAGTATGGGATTTTTTTTAATGGGCTTTAGGTGAACTGATGAATACACACATGCACGCACGCACACACACACGCACTCACACATACAAAAAAAAAAAAAATATATATATATATATATATATACTGTATATATATATGTGTGTGTGTATATATATATATATATATGTATATATATTTAAAAAAAATTAAAAAAAGAAAAAAACTTTTATTTATTTATTTATTTATTTTAAAAAGGAGAGCAATGATGATGTCAAATCGAATGAACAATACTGAGCTCTCCTTAAAGAAAAAAAAGAAAAAAAAAGAATTGGGATTTTAAGACAAATATCCTTTAATTGCTTTTTTGCATTGCAAATGTGAAGGATAATTGATTGCTTTGAATTCATTTGGACAGAATGTTTACTGATAAAGGCTATTTTTATCACTATCTCATGGAGGACACAGAGAAAGTAGGCATGTGTTTAGTCCACAGACGCGGTGCAGGGGTGGATCCACTCCTAATGACGTCAAACAGTGCCAACAGTTCGTTTTCTCGGGTTGGGACGGGCTGGTGCTTGGAGAGCACAATGACCTAGAATTTCTCATAGAGGGGCAAATGGAGGAAAACACCACTTTGGTGATGTTGGTGAGGAATTAGCATTTTGACATAGCTAAAAGTTTGTTGCTGTCCCTTTAAAGCAAATTTTGATTCTGTGGTGCAGAAGGTACCAGTAAACTGCATCTTGAGAATACTTTATCGCTCAGTTAATTGTTTTAGTTTTCCAGAGCAAAAATAATATTTTCAGATTATTTAAACAATATTATCAATCTCACCCACCCCTCAAAAAGGTTGAATTTTTTTAGAGAAAGTGGTAATCTTTTGTCCCAAGACAAATAAAGTGCAAAGGTATTTTTCCTTGAAAAAAAGTATTGCTTTTTCAAAGAAAAGTCACCATTTTTCCCCTCGAAAAGTTGCAATCTTTGAAAGAGAAAAAATGCAGTAGTTTAAAAAAATTATCCACAGCAAGTCATACATGTTCCAATTTTTTAAGTTTGTTTTTTTTAAGAAGAAAAGTAAAACTTTTTAAAATATTTTTTTGTGGGGAGAAAAAAGTAGCAATTTTCTGAAGCTAAAAGACGGTGCAAATACAGCGCAAATTTTGCTTACCTTGTACATGATGTTTTTTTTAATGAGATGTCTTTGTCCCTTGTAGTTTAGGATGACATGAACTTTCTTGTTGGCTGAGCCGCAGATGTCGGGACCTGCCACAAAACAAACACCACAACAAATTATGTGCGAGCTTTCAATAGGGCTTCATATTTGGATTTTAACTAAGACAAGGTTAGGTTTGCAAAGTAGGTTTTCATGACCGCTTTAGAGTTTTAAACTAGGGTTTGAAATATTTATTATTATTATTTTCTTTTTAAATCTAGTGCCAAGGTTTAAAACGAGGGTAAGGTTTTGAAATGAGGGTTAGAGCTTAAATGTAGGATTTCAAGAAAGGGTTAGGGTTTCTAGCCCAGGTTAGAATTTCACTAGGGCATGAAATTAGGTTTGTTTTTTAGCTATGGTTAGGGTTTCAAAGTAAGGTTTTACACAGTTTCAAGGTTCTAAAGTAGGGTTTCAAACCAGGGCTAGGGTTTCAAAGCAGGGTTACAAGATAGTTTCAAGGCTTCAAAGGAGGGTTTCCAGACATGATTAGGATTATAAAGGAGTGTTTCAAGTCTAGATTTGGACTTCAAACAAAATTAAAGCTACAAGACAGAGTTCAGTTTTCAAAGTAGGGTTTCGAGCCGGGATCAAGGTTAACCACGTTAAGGGTTATTAAGACTGAATTCTTAGGTACTGTAAGGTTAGGATGTCAAAGAAGGTTTTAAGGTTCAAATTAGGGTTTCAAACAAGGATTACAGTTTACATGTAGGGTTTCAAGATAGGTTTTGTTGGCCAAGGTTAAATTTTCAAAGTAGGATTTGAAGCCAGGGTTAGGGTTTCAAAGTAGGGTTTTAAACCAGGGTTAGGGTTTCAAAGCAGGGTTAAAAGATAGTTCAAGGGCTGTGAAGTAGGGTTTCAAGCCAAAGTAAGGCTACAGGCAAGGGGATAGGTTTTTATAGCAGGGTCTCAATCCAGGAGCAAGGTTTCAAAGTAGGGTTTCAAGCCAAATTTGGTATTTCAAACTCGGTTCTCTTAGCCAGTGTCAGGGTTTCAAAGTAGTGTTTGAAACCATGGTTGTGAGGTTGAAGAGAGTGTCAAGCATTGTTTTCTGACCAAACATGATGTAGAAGGGTGATTGGGCGTTCATGCGGTTTTGGTCGAGTCGGGCGTCGAAGATTTTGACGTATCCTCCGCCGCAGTCGATCCCCTGCTGGTGCTTGACGCTGAACTGGACCACCAGGACTTTGCCCTTGTTGCTGAACGGCTCAAAGCGCGCCGACAGCGCGTAAAAGTGTCCATCCTCACTCGTCTGTGTGCCTACAACAATGAGGAGAACCAAGGGATGACAGTTAAGATGGCAAACAGCCAGCCGACGCACCATCAGTGACAAGCGTCACTTTGGCACCAAATCTTCAAACACAACACTTCGAAACAAACTGCACGCATAACGAAGACAAATTTAGACCACGTGGATTCAAAATAATCAAACTACATCGTCTTAAACCAGTGCTTCTATGAGGTCACATGCTCCCCCCCCCCCCGACCCCAACATCGTCCCAAGAAAGACTGCCTTAAACGTATTCAGTGCTAGCCATTTTCAGACCTTACTTTATCCAACCAAGTGAGGGGGAAAAAACTATGCATATAAAAACGTACAAGTGGGGATTCTTAAAAAACATAAAAATATGTCCCTGGGATTAAATGAGCGTTTTGAAAAACGGCCCGTTAGCCTAATGCTAATGTCATAATGCAAAATCCCATTGACATGGTAATGATTAGCTTTGATAATTGTGGCACTGGATGATTTTTTTTTTCAACCCAAAATTGTCTTAATTCTTTCTATGAAAACATTGCAATTTTAACAATAAAAAAGTTGGGTGTTTTCCCAAAGAAAGAAAGTCACAATTTCTTTTAACGAAAATAGTTTTATGAGGGGGAGGGGGGGCGGGTATTTAGCTTACAAGAAAAAAGGCAGTACTACAACAACAAACAATTGTAATTTTTCTGAGCAAAATTAAAATAATAAAATTCAATACAAATTCTGACAAAAATGTGAATTTTTCATAAAAAATCTTATTCCGAGAAAAAGTTGTAATGAGAAAATGTTTTCCATTTTTGAATAATTGGCACACATAATTGCCATAAAAAAAAATTTGAGCGTCAATTATTTTGGGATTTGCGCTCTTTTTTGCAATTACTGTGGGTCCACCATGTAATAATTATTATTCATGCACTCGTACATTCACACTCTGGTGGCCGTAAACTACTTTAGTAGCCACAGCTGCCTTGGGGCAGGCTGACGGAAGCGTGGCTGCCAGTGCGAGCCTACGGCCTGACCTCTGACCACCACCAAACATTCACACCAGTTACGTGCGGTCAGGATAGGCAAGGTAGGCACTGCCTACCCCAGGCTGAAATGAAAGTTGAAACCGTTTGGCATTTCTATTCATTTTTATTATTTCTTTCATTTCAGAAAGCCTACACTACCTATAGGTTTAAAAGTGACAACATTTGCTGATTTTCATACCTCAATTAAAAATGACTCATTACTTCGTCTGGCCTGCAGGCAAAAATGCTGCAAAATTATCCTCCTGAAGGCACACTGCTACTGTGCTTTTTCCAGCACTGTATGCATAGCTATGTGTGTTTGTGCATGCATAGTCAGGTTACCAGTTGAAAAGTCACTACACAGCCTTTTTATGTCGCTGCATTATTCCTATGCGTTCGCATAGTGCATTCATGAATTCAAAACACACTTAGTGCACAGCAAAGCGGTAAGATGACGCCACTCTGGAGAACATAAAACAATTTTCATGCCTTTCTTTTGAGGGAAAACGCCATATTTTGAAGGATGGGAAACCAACGCCTTAGCTACCGGATCTTCAGCAAAGTAAGGGACAAAGAATTAACTGGCTGTTTCACTTTACATGGCATTGCTATTGCTCACTACCCCTAATCCACAGCCGCCACTTAACATTGTAACATTATTAATTCATTCACTTGCAGCCATTTTCACAGAAGCAAACCCCTTTCTCTCCCGGCTGTTTTACTGGATTTTGACTATTTTGCAAGGCCCACAGAATATTGTGTCCTATTGCTATAAAAACATTAAACCTACCAAAAGAAAGATTAGTCTTTTCTTTCATCAGTAAAAAAAAGTATATTTGTATTTTTTCTATTTTGAAGCAATTCACATTAAAATAAAGTTTCATCATTATTCACAAATCTGTTTAGAATTGTGAGTATGGTAACATTTAAAATAGAATCTATTTATACGTTTTTGGGAGCAAATGATTTCAGATTAAAAAAAATTGCGTGTTTTTGTTGTTGTTTAATTTTTGCTGGTGTCAACTCACCTTTATCGAGCTCGCCGTCGCCGTAGAACTTCCCTGCACTCAGTTTCCATTGGCCGTAATCGTCCTTGTGCTTGGACTCCACCCACCTGCTCCTCCAACCCTCTGATATGCACCGCAAAACAAATGCACCAATTAGCAACTAATGTTTGACTTTCCTTATATTACAATCATTCAAATTCAGTATACCTAATACTTTCAAGTTTGGACGTCATTTTTAAATTTAATACATGTTAAATTCAAATTTTACAGGAATTACCTTTTTCCGATGAATTTAGTTTTCATGAGAAAAGGCAGAGGAGCAAGGTAAAAAACAAAACAAAGTCTGACGTGACGTCATCTTGTAGACAGGAATTTGTGGCTTTAGAGCGCCTTGTTGTCCGGTGTGAGTGTACGATGCACAGAGAAAGGTGGAAGAGTAAACATCTTTTCTCTCTCAATCAGACATCAAAGTGCCTCGTTGTCAGACCTGAATACATGCACATCGTGGCAGTGGTACTTTTGACAGCTCACAGTTGAGTGGGGGTGGTTTCAGTGCAAAAAGCAGACGGCTCCATTTGTCAGCATTTTCAAGCCCCATTTTATATACTTAGCCAATGTGTTAAATTCCTACAAATTTGGTATGGTTGTTAACGTTTATTTCAAAGGTGTATGTGCATGTCCACAAGCCTCTAGCAGTTGATAGGAGTCTATGTTAGCTAAGAGGCGCTTCATTTCAGTTGACATTTTAAGGGAGCGGTTTGGAGGATGACTGCCAGTCTCGCTGCCGAACCGGCTGGTGAGGTTCTGTGACAGCAGGAAGTCTGGTCGCACAAGTGCAAGTCGAACCAGTAAGGCGGCACTTACGGAAGGCGCCGCAGCACACTTCTTCACTCAATTCATTCCAATTGAAGCAAAATGTCCACAAACATTTTGCCCACATCAGCTTCAAGTTTAAAGCCACAGAAATGTAATCTCAAAGGGGTATATAATGCACCAAAAACAAGGGCACATTCGGCTACATTAACATTTTCTTCACGAGTAGAATCGATTTGTTTTCTCTAACACAACATTTTTTAATGTAGTCTTTTGTAAAAAAAAGAAAAGAAAATATTTATAAATATTACAAATATATTATGCTTGTGAAGTTGTGACAATATTAAGTGTTGCATTTCACACCAAAATGTGACTTTTTGTTTACAACATTTAGATTTTGTGAGCAAATATCGCCATATACAGCATTTTAAGTCCAAATATGTTTTTGTTTGTCTAATGTAGCCTTTTCCTTTGTGTTTCCTTGGAAAATCTTAACATTCTCATAGCATAATGTAACCTTTTTCCGAACAAATGTAAAACAGCAAATCCAAAAAACACATTAGCAAATGACTAACCACGACATTTTCATACCACAAGTAGTTGGTATGTGGGGAAGGCTGGCTGAGTCAGACTCATGGATGATTGGAAAACAGGGATGACTTGTTTGGACGAGTGGATTCTGACTAATGTTGATTTTATCCGCCATTTTTAAATTTAGTCTCAATTTTAGTCATGTTTAGGTCACGCTTGTTAGTTTTTATATAGTTAGTCAACCTCATCCTGTTTTTATTTAGTCAATTTTTAGTCAACTATAAATCTGTCATTTTAGTCTTTATTTTAGTCCAAGAAAACAATTTTATTCATTAGTTTTATAAGTTTTAGTCAACAAAAACTGTTGATGTGTTAATCTGTAAAATAATTGTCCTGACTAAAACTAGACTATGTTGAACAATTAGGATCTAAAACTATTTCACATAAAATTGAATTGATAAAAAACAACTTGATACACAATGACAGTTCATCAAAAGTGGCTAGTATGGCTCCATGCTACGAGCTAGTAAGTTAGCCAGCATTAGTTAGCGGTCGGATTAACATTATTGTTGGAATGTTATAGCCATTGGATTAATGTTACGTTATAAATATAATTTGCTTTTTTATTTAACTTTTTACCGTGTATTAACCTCTTGACTGTCCCGTGTCTTTGTGCTAGCTGCAGATGTGAAAGGTGGGGTGTCACATGACATGTCAGTGACAAGATTTTATAAAATCATATCATTTTCGTCTCGTTTTTGTTCATGAACTAGAATATTCACAGATTTTAGTCCAGTTTTTATTAAAAGAAGTACATTTTTGTCTCGTTTCCATTAGTCGATGAAAATGCGTACTGATTTAATCCCAGTTATTGTTTATTAATGAGGGTTTTAATCTAGTGTAGCCTAGTTTTTGTCCGGCGAAAAATGTGCGTTGACAAAATTATTTTTGCTTAAATTTCGTTGACGAAATTAACACAAATTCTGCTGTAGTTGCTGGAAAAGGTAGACCTTTGCAAACTACACATCAAACTGTGATATCGCACAGTTTGATAGATTCATGCTGACATCTTTCATTGTGGAAAACCTGGATGAAACAAATTGTCACTAATGTTGAATTGAACACTCTAAAACTACCCGCCTACTACATGAAGACCGCTGGGATGGGCTCCACGCCCATGACCCTCGTAATAATTGATGGATGGATATTATAACTTTTCTCATTCTGATTGCTGTAGTAGTTGGCAATAATTGGCCACTTCATACTACAGTTCAAATTATAGCTGTCAAATAGGAGATATTTAAGTGACAAAAATCTTCACCAAAATCAATCAATCACAGCAGTCTGAAGGAAGTGTGTTTTTAGATACAGGGTGATTTGTGCCACGTCACCCTGGAATATGTCATTTGTGGACGGTCCCTACCACAGACGGTAAGAGAAATAGAGCTTCAAACGCTGCTGTTGCATAATATATTAGTGAGAACTAGAGATGGACAGATATGTTTTTTTCAGGGCCAATATTATTAGTCGTCAAGGACGCGATAACTGTCATGTTTATTTCTAGTCATGTTTAGTTCCTGTCACGTTTAGCTTCTGTTTTCCTTGTGTGTTCCCCTTGTCTTGTCATTTCCTGTTTTAGTTTGAAAATTGACTCCTCTCGTTTCTGGTCACTTGCCCTTCCTCGTGCGGTGTGTGTGTCAACCCTGATCCCTGATTGTTTCCTCATTACCCTCATGTGTCATCCAATCAGTGCCCTCAGCCACTTGTGTCTGGTCCAGGTGTGTCTTGTTGTGTCATTAGTGTTGGTGTATTTAGTCTGCTGTCTCCCCTCTGTCTGGGTCGGTTCATTGTGGTATGTATGTCTTTTCTCATGTTATGCTGCCTGTTATTTGTTCCCGTTCAAGGTCAAGTTCATGTTCAAGTTGTTGTTGTTGTTGTTGTTGTTGTTGTTGTTGTTGTTGTTGTTGTTGTTGTTGTTGTTGTTGTAAGTCTTTCTCTACGTCACGCTGCCCTTTTTGCCTTGTCAGGTACCTTGTCATGCTGTTAGTTTTGCTTAAGTTGTTTTGCCAAGTTTAGCTTCAAGTTTTGTTAGTTCAGTTTACTTTGTACTTTGAAGATAGCTTTTTGATTAGAAATTAAAACCCTTTTTGTTGGACTACCTCTGCCTTCCCGCATCTGGGTCCTAAAGCCCCCCCCTCTTGACAGAATGAACCGAGCAGGATCAGACCCAGCGGGAAGCTCCCGTAGGTGACCAGCTTGCCGTCGGTCGACACGGAAGCACCGTCAGCCTGCCATCCAATCCCATTCCATCAAAGTAAGCTCCTTTTCTCGGTATTTGTCTTCTCTTTCCCTTTCACCCGATCAGCAAAATGCACTAAAGTCCCTGCCCTAAGACACCATTTTGTCGCCCCAATGTTTTTTGGACACTGACTTCTCCGACGGTGAAAATGAAGGCCAAGCTTAGTTCCCCACATGTTTTCGTTTACGGATTATTTTGACACCGGGTCATGTCACCCCCACCCCTCACCTGGGTCTCCGCCGTGTTCACCACTCCGGTCCCCATCGTGTGCACCTCATAGCCCCCCGTTACCGCCACGTCAAGACATAGTTCCCCCTTCACCTGGTTCCTTACCCACTCCCGTTAGTTATCGTCACGATCCTTCACTCTCGGTATCCTCGGGTTCTAGTCTCCCTATTGCTCCTCACTCCCCATGGTGGTAGGCTGATGAGGCTCCGCAGCTTCAAGTCCCCGAGCCACGCCTGCCCGCACCTTCAAGTCTCCGAACCTCGTCTGCCGAGGGCCAAAGTCCCCAAAACACGCCTGTCGGGGCTTCGGGCGCTCTCGTGCGGGGTCTCTTCGCCTCTTCCATGGCGGCGTCAGGCCCATGGGGGTGGACAGGAGGTGTACTCCCCATGGCCGTCCTGTTCCGGTGTGGCGTCCGGGGTGTCCTCCAGACCGGCGCTGCCGGGCTCCCCTCGTCTGGCGTCCGGGACGCCCCCCGGACTAGTCCTGATGGATGTGCCAGGTTCCCGCCTCCGCACCCCCCTCTGCCCGCCCGTTTTTGAACTTTTTAAAAGGGACGTCTGATTGTTTCCTCATTATCCTCATGTGTCATCCAATCAGTGCCCTCAGCCACTTGTGTCTGGTCCAGGTGTGTCTTGTTGTATATTTAGTCTGCTGGGTCGGTTCATTGTGGTATGTACGTCTTTTCTCATTTCATGCTGCCTGTTATTTGTTCTTTCTCTACGTCGCGCTGCCCTTTTTGCCTTGTCATGCTGTTAGTTCAGTTTACTTTGTACTTTGAAGATAGCTTTTTGATTAGAAATTAAAACACTTTTTGTTGGACTACACCTCTGCCTTCCCGCATCTGGGTCCTAAAGCCCCCCTTCTTGACAATAACCAATATTCTGAGCCATTATTCATTTTCACTAAAAGGGAAAATATTGGTAATTTTTTTGTTTGTAAAAATACAAACAAGTTTTTTTTTTGTTTTTTGTTTTTTGTTTTTTTTTAAATCTTAAGCATACTTGGTGAAGAACGCAGATTAATCGCACTATTAATTTTGACCATAGATTATCCTTTAGCGCGACAGCGGATGGATACGTTTAATGAGGTAGCACAGGTTGTGTTTGAGCAATAAATGAATGTTTGCGTATCACATTTAGAATATTTGTTCATGTCATATCGGGGTCATCTTTTTCCATTTTAAATTATGCAAGTAATTAACTGATTAAAAAATGAGGGGGATGAGTGCAGTGGATCAAATAATGTTGAAGACTTCCTCATAACATTAAATGTCAAAAGCATTAACACATAACCGGTGCTCTTGAACGAAAAAAAATGTAGGTAAAAAAAGGCTTTTTTATTAAGAGATTAATTGTGATTAATCCAAATTCTAAAATGCGGTTAATCTAATTTAAAAATGTAATCGTTTGACAGCTCTACTAAATTACTTAATTTCAAACAAAAACAGGAGGTGCAGAGAGTTCCCAGGGTCAGCGGCATCTCTGAAAATTTAAATCATTTTTTCAAATGGATCTATTATTGGCCATATGAGTATTCAAAATGGCCGACACCGATATTCATCAAAATGAATATCGGTGCCGATAATCGCCCCAGATGATAGTCTATCGATCCCCAATGAGAACAAATGCAACTGCCATCTTTTGAGACAGTTTCCAAAATTGTCCTACACATATTACAGATGTGATGTAGCCCAAATGGGTCAGCTGTTGCCAAGTGGTTAAGACCGTCTCTGGACAGTTGCAGTGTCCTTGAGCAAGACATGATACCCCAAACTGCTCTCTGAGCGCTTAAGCAGCCCCCCTGCTCCAGTAGGTGCACTAATAGTCAGTGTACTGTATATTCGCTGTGACGGGTCATATGCACAGTGGTGGACATTATGTCAGTACTTTCCGTCACTGATGGACACTCGTTTTGTTAATGAATGAGGAGAAATGACTGACTAATCACTGACAGAAGTGGGTTTTCATCAGTCAACCAGGTCAAGTACAGACGGACCTCTAAGTCCATCACTGACGGATGCCTGTTTCGCTGATAACTGACAGAAAGTGCGTCTCACGTGTGTTTGTTCTCGAGGGTTACCTAGAGAGAACTATATGTGTGACAGTGACTGCTTCTCTTTTCAATAGGATCTCTGTGGAGGCTTGTGGCCAGCTGGGATTGGCTATGGAGACGGAACCAGACGAATTTAGTAAAGACAAATTTACTTAAATCTACAATCTTTGAGTGTAATATTTTATGTATGTGTATTTATTTGCATACAAACCTTTATGGTTGTGGTTTTCTGTTAAATTTAGGTGAAATTATTTAAACAATGTTTTCAAACAATTACTTCCAGTTTAGCTACAGAGAGTCAGAGAGAGAAAGATATTGACAGCAGCATTATATCGTGTGATAGACTTTTATTATCTTGAATTTATCTACAGTAGGGTTACAAGGCGCACAATGGTATGTTATAGCCTGTTTATTTAATTAATCTTTGAATCAAAGATAATTGTAAATACTGATTGTAGTACTATGGAATATCTTTGTTTTAGTTTTCAGGGTACGTGGTGTGTTTCCCCCCCCGGAGTAGATAATACAGTGCTTGTGCTGCGACTCACTGTGACGTAGCAATTAGCGGCCAGCATGATACAAACCCTGAAAAGGAGAGGAGGATCTAGTTGGTGTATGAAGTATTTGTGCTTGGTTACCTCCCACCATTGAAAGTGCATTTCATTCGGGTTACCTTAAATGTGGCTCCATCAGGAAAAATATGTTTTCCATATCCTTCTCGCCAGTTAAGGTAGAATTTGCCAATGAATTTGTTGCCCGTGCGCCAACAGTACATTCCATCACCATGCCTGTAGTCTTTGTAGAAAGAGCCCTCATAGAACTGCACACAGCAGATATTTGAAGGATGTTATCTTTTGACTCTCAATTAGGCACACTTTCACAAGTTAATGTTAACAATACTTTACAGGACACTTATACTATATTCTCTATTTATTTATATCTATCTATCTATCTATCTATCTATCTATCTATCTATCTATCTATCTATCTCAAATATTTTTTTTCTTTTTTTAATTTATTTTTTTAAACTGATTTAGTGTGGCTAAAAAAGCGATGATGTACTAACAAACCGGTGAAATTTACGGTCCTTAAATAGCAGCGACGAAATGTGATGACAGCGGTGGTTAAAACAAAATGATGGACTGACGATTACAATTTGGTTTGAAAAAAAATGACGGATGGGCACCAAGGGCGGTGTTGAATGACAGACCAGCAACATTTTGTAAATTGCCTGCTTTTGCACATGCAGAGGTCAAACAGGCAAATTTAATTTCATGTAGCTATGACAAGAAAGTATGAGTGTACAAGAACTGAATTTAATGTAATCTAGCAACTTTTATTGCCCGCTGAAGAATAGTTGCCCTCTGTGCAGCCCAAACTCTTTTAAATGTGTTTGCACATGCTTATTTGAATGTTGTGATGAGACATGAGCATCGGGGCCAATCACGTCATTTTCAGGCAATCGTATTGATCAGATTTCTAAAGTCAAGGATTTTTTTTTTTTATTCTTTACTTGATTTTTAGCCACTGTTGATTTACAGCCATAATGTCACGTTTCGGTTTTGTATGGGTTAGGGTTTTTTTAATTTACAGCCATAATATCACGTTTCGGTTTTGTATGGGTTAGGGTTTTGTTTATTTTGGTGTGTTTGTTTTGTCTTTCTGTGGTTGGTGTTTGTCTTTGTCTCTCGTGATGTCTGATTACATTCACCTGTGTCTGTTCCCTTCCCAGTGTTTGACCAATCAGTGCCCTCTTCCTATTGTATTCCCCAGGTGTGTCTCATTAGTGTTTATGTATTTAGTCTGTTGTGTTTGTCCAGTCGGTGTGGAATCATTGTCTATGTCCTGTGTGGGAGTCTGTGTTTCCTGTTATGTCAAGCTAAGCCTTGTTACAGTTAAGTCTTTGTTTCAGTCTAGTCGTTCTCTTCACAGTTAAGTTCTCCACGTCCAACCAAGCTTCCCAAGTTCTGCCAAGTCAGCCCCGGTCAATCCAGTCCCGTCACGGCGACCAGCCTGCCCCCGCCCATTCACGTCACGGCGAACAGCCTGCCTCAGTCCTCGTCCTCTCACCCGTCCCCACTTTTTTCAATAAAGTTTCTCCTTTTGTTCACAATTCCTGTCTCCCTGATGCGTCTCCTCGCCTTTGGGTCCACCCTTTTCATGGCACATAAAGAAGGTATAATCTTGGGATACCTTTATTAAAAATATATAAGTAATGAGATAATTGAGTAAATTTAGAAGTGGTGTTCTTTTTCAATCTTCATTGCATTTTATGCAGTATTGATCGGGACTTGGTATTAGGGGATGCTCAAAATCAAGTGACATGGACTCGTTGGGGGGATAAGCTTGGGACATCCCTAGTTTTTTGTATTTGTGATTTTTACATTGCCTTTATGGTTAGTTGTTTTTATTTTTGTTGGCTTGCTGCTGTGTTTTTTTTTCCGTTTTGTTTTTGATTTTGTTTTGCTGTTTT
The DNA here is from genome assembly GCF_051991255.1 of Vanacampus margaritifer. Classification (NCBI taxonomy): domain Eukaryota; kingdom Metazoa; phylum Chordata; class Actinopteri; order Syngnathiformes; family Syngnathidae; genus Vanacampus; species Vanacampus margaritifer. The sequence goes on from NC_135444.1 coordinate 2,178,359, forward strand.
GTGCACAACAACCTTGTACACAACGTTCGTTTTGTGCCAAAATAAGCTTTTGTGGTCAACAATTACATCTTTGTGTGCAAATATGACACTGTTTTGGTTAAACCTACACTTTTAAGGGGAGACAATGCATTCATTTATTTAACATAGCATTTTCCATAGCCTTTTTGGGGACAAATTCAGTACGTGTATATTGCAAAAACCAACCAACAAATTTTAACCCAATATTTTTTCAAACATCCTTCTGCCAAAAAAAACTTTTTGCGCTGAGCTATTTTTTTTTACGGCCAACAAGTGACAAAGTTTAAAGTGTCCATACTGCACCTCCATCGAGAAACTGCTCTTTGAAGAAGATGGTCGCATGGACGCTCCAGGCGAGCGAGGCGAGGATTGCGAGGACGGTGGCCAGGAGCAGCATGACTTGTTCGGCTTGAGTTCGGCCTGAAGACGCTCAACTGCAGCAATAGGCGTGCTAATAAAGGCTATCCAGGAGCCAGGCACCTGTAGCTCGCGCTCATTGGCCAAACGATCGGCCAATCAGAAGGAGACCACAAGTACGCTTTTCGGAGAGGTTCGGCAAAGATCGGTCGAGTAGAGGCTTCCTATTTCTCTCCCAAGTGGGTGGGGCTGGAAGCGACGTATTGACTGTCAATGCCACTTAATCACTGGCCATCATCGGAACAGATCTTGCTCTTAAAATATTAATACTGTAAATCAGGGATGTCAAGTTTAAAACATATGGGATCCCTTTGATCAATAAAAAAAATAAAACAATCGAATTTTTTTTTTTTTTACAGTATAGTAGTACATTTAATTAATTCTCCAAATATAACAGGTATTGTCTCTATGCATTCATGGTGGTGCATTTAATTTTCTCAAAATATTACAGGTGTTGTCTCGATGCATTCATGCGCTTTCACCTGGTAATGATTTTTTTTAAATTTAGTTAAACCATTCTGAGATGTAATTTGGCGTCTCGCCGTGATCGTATAGTGGTTAGTACTCTGCGTTGTGGCCGCAGCAACCCCGGTTCGAATCCGGGTCACGGCATTTTTCCCCCCCCCAACATTGTTCCTTCATTTCAAAACATCACATTATGAATTGAGTTCAATCTTTACCAGCAGTTACATTTGACAAGCTTCGTTGTTTTCATTGTTCTCGAGGATCGTTTTAAATGTTGGTGGCTCTTGGAAATCACCAAATGGGGGCGCTGCTTTCTGTCATGTAGAGCCTTGATCAATGTTGTGGCATTTGTGGAGGCAAAGTAGAACGTTTACGTGCCCACACACAACTTCTTGTTTCCCAATTTACAGTTTTTGAGGTGAGGCGTATTGTAACATTAGCATAGTCTAATTAAACTTCTTTTTTTGGGGGGTGGGGCATAGTAGCCCACTACCAAATATTATAAAGACAGCCAGCTATTGCATCTCGTGACCCTGAACCGGAAAGACACTATTGAAAAGTATGGAAAAGTTTTTTTGTTTTTTTTTAAGGAAGTAAGGCTGTAATTTTCCTAAAATAATGTCCTACTTATGAAGGGGGAAAAAAACAACCGCTCTAAAAATCATGGAAACATTTTCGTGATTTTATTTTTTTATTTGCCCAAAAAATGTGATTTTATGAGAGTTGTAATTTGTGAGGGGGAAAAAATCTAGAAAAGGAAATGCTTAATTTTGTGGTAAAAACTGAATGTTCTTTTTCCAAGAAAAATGCACACTCTAATGAGAATAAAGCCCTATTTTTCAAGGGGAAAAAAAAGTTCATCACTGAAAAGTAATCGATTGCCATGTTAGCGAGGCCCGTGGAACCCTCCACTTGCATTTGGGTTTTGTGTGGTGAGTGGGACGGCCGGCGGCACTCGCGGAACGGTTCGCCTTCCCCCGTTCTTTCCCCCCCGTCCGCTTCGGCGGTGCCGGTGGGGGTGGTTCGGACGGGGTGGAGAAGGGCCGCCCGCAGCCCGTCCCGGGCGCTCGCCTGCCGCCCGCCGGGCGCGCATCCCTCGCGGTGTGACGGGTCAGGTCCATAAAACATACACCTAACATTAGTGTAACTGCTTATTTTGGTATCAACCTGATACCAAGTAAATACAAAGCTGATATCCGTATCAGCAATGCTTTTTCATAATTAAGGTTGATGCATCATTGAATTGCTAAATCACAAATAATTTTCATGACCTCCGAGTGTTTTTGTGATGTTTCCTTTTTATTATTTAGCAGTTTAAAGCATTTACTGGTAAATAGGAAATACCTACTTTCCCCCACCCTATATTTTGTCAAAGTACGTATTTTTTTCTTAAATAAACAAAGTGCACAAGGTGATCACTGAAACTCTTTTTACCCCTTAGCTCCTGTGGAGAATCTACTATACAAAAATTAGGTAACAATTCTCCATTCACTGCACCTTTGCTGTAAGTTTTAAAAAATCCAGTAAAACAGCCTAGAACGAAGGGGTTTGCATCAGTGAAAATAGCTGGGAGTGAATGAGTTAAAAGGTTGTGCAACAAAATATTACATTATTCAGAGGTGGCAAATTCAGGTCCAGAAAGTAAAAAGCCTGCCACAGTTTGGCTTTAGCCCCAGGTGCTAACTAGCTAGCTCCCTAACTAGTTCCCATGGTGTTCGTTTACCTGCTAGGGAGCTAGCTAACTAGAATATCAATTGTAGCTGTAGTTTTCATTCGTGTTGATAGTTTGCCACTCAGCCATATTGTCATCAATAACCATGACTTGAGATTTAAACTTGACGTGAAATGGTTTTTTTGATGAAAATATGACAGTCTTCGGTCCTTTTTTGACCTGGAACATGACTCTCTTCTCAAAAGTGATCGGAACAGATCCTGTGTTGGAAGACAACAGACAGTGTGTTATCTAATGTATTCAACATCAAAAATACAAGTCGGTATTCCAGATATTGCACATCAAAATACTTGGGTAAATATGGGTAATTCCTATTTTTGATCTTCCAAACTCCTGAAGTTAATTTGCAAATTAAGCACTGATGCTTACCTGCCTCCCGCAGACACTCTTCCTTGTGTTTCTCATCCCATGCTATCAGTTTGCAGGCCATGGAGCAGTAAAATACTTTGTGGCAGCGAGTACAAGCAGTTAACTTCACAGCAGCAGAGCGACCACAGTGGTAGCAAAACTTAAACGGTGACCTAAAAACAGATTTCATGACATTAGCAATAAGTTCTAGTTAAAGGAATTAGATGATGTGTGAGTACATTTTTTTTGTTACTTTTACCTTAGTTTTAAATGGTAAGTGGCAACGTAAGAAATTGCACCTTTATCTGTGAAGAAAAAGACAAGCTGGAATCACACTTTCACTTTTTGAATTATGCTCTTTCCTACTAGAACTACGAATAAATGTGAATTTTACCCCTCTGTTAAATGAAAGAAAAGCTCATCACAGAAATAGTATAATGAACCTGATGAAGTTATTTCCGGGGAAATTAAGCGTGAATGTTGAAATGCTGAATGAAAAAATATGGAAACATGGAATGATATTGAATGAGGTGGAATGTTGTTGACAGACATGGGATTATGCTGAATGGCAGTGATGAAATGCATGCATTGAATGATAAGGAATGATATTGTATGGAATTAGGTGAAATAATATTGGTGAATATGTACAATATGCGAGGGGAAAATATATGTCATTTTAGGTACGTGGGAATTGTGGGAAGGTTTAAAATGTTGGAAATCATTAAGGTGAACAGAATGAGTGGAACATTTTTAATGTAGAATGGGAAGCAATTGTTAAATGTATTAGAACGGAATGGTGAATTTTTGGGTCAAAAAGATAGAATTATGTGGAAAGTGGAAATGGTTTACGTGTGTGAAATATATCAGCTTGAATGGCAAAGCCCCCCCCCCCACACCCACACACAGAAAAAGGCAAAAAAATTTCACCATCCCGCACGGAATATGGACCTTTTACATTTCTAATTGAGAACCCCTGCCCTAACTCTTCTCCTCTGAATTAAGTTTTTTTTTGGTGAACAATGTGGAATTGTGGCTTTCTGATGAAAGAAGTATGAATGCTGAATTGCTGAATGAAAAAATACAGAAACCTGGAATGATATTGAATGTGGTGGAATGTGGTGGAAAGATATGGAATTATGTTGAATGGTATTGAATGATTTGGAATTATAGCTTGACATAGCTATACCTAAGATGATGAATTGGTTTAGTGTGAAAAGAAAGATTTCAAAGCAGCCCTTTGCCTCCTTTGATTTTTCTGCATGTGGCCATTTCAAAGTTTGGACATCCCTGCTTCAAATGGAGATTCTAACCCCTTATTTTTTGATTAACTCATCTGAACTTGTCAACACATTTATTTCTATTCACTTTTTTATTATCCCCAGAAAAGACTGAAAATAATTTGACCAAACGGGACATGTTCAAACAAGGTTAGCAATCTAATTAGCATCACAAGTGTCTTCAAACTTGTAAGGACTCAATAACTCAATAACCTGGGTGCCGCAGGAGGCAGTGTCTGGGTAAGGTAGGGCCTCATCGGTTATTCCACAAAAAAAACTACTTAAAAGGTTGCGCAACAAAATATTAAGTTCAGAGTACCAATATTTCATTTTTATTGGTAAATTTTTTTAATGTTTTATTGTTATCTTCAGTATTACTTTCTCTTTTATTTGCATTATATTTCTTTCATTAACAGAGGGGTACAAAACAATTGTGTCCCTATGTGTACTTACCACTCTGTTCAAGGCCCTCCTCTCTCTCTCTTTCTCTCTGCACAGCACTCTTCTTCAGCATATTTCCCATCATGCTTAGCAGCTGGCGCTGTATTTTGAATGTCTCTCTTCCCTCCATGCTGAGAGCATGGTATGGAGTGTGGGCTATGCCAGAGTCCTATAGAGTAGCATTAACAGTTTTTGATTTGTTTTTGCAGAGGCATTATGTCAAACATTTAGTGCCCTATTTTCATGCCCAGTGCAAGTCTAGTGCAAAATCTAGCAGTGCGCATGGGGGGAGAGTTTTCTTTTGGTACTTTCGCAGATGGGTGTAGGCAGAACGAGGCATGTGCACCATTTACTGCCTGGCCAATGAAAGTAGCTCCACCTATTCCTTTTAAATTCAGTGCAGGAGAGACTAACTTTGCAAAGGCAAATATAGGTTCGCTACAGTCCATGCAGAAGATCAAATCACATATTGTACGTTTATAAGGAACTGCATGCAGACCTTCACTTAGGGATGAGGGCGATCACAGATCACTGCTGTAAAGTGGGAAGCTTCTACTCATTCATGTCCATTTGTGTGACCTGTTTTTAGCTGGTCTAAGTGTAATATACTTTCTGTCAAGAAACTGTCAAGTACTCCAAGGGCGTAAAATAACAAAAACACCCTTGGTCCGCCAAAACAAGATGCTCCTTGTCTAGGTAAATAGAGCCCTTAAAAAAATATGTATGTAGGCGTGGTTTTCAACGAGATACTGGTAACTAAAAACTATAATTAATCAAGAGTTGGGCAATTTACAAAATTTTGCCAGTCTGTTATTCGTCATTTTTTTCAAGCCAGACGAAACTGTAATCGTCAGTCCATCATTATTTGAACTATGCATTTACTTATGCTTTTGTCACCGCTATTTAGACATCAGTAAATTTCATCGATCTGACAGTCCATCATTATTTTAACCACACTCCTTTCTCTCCTGCTACTGTCGGCATCCCCTCCTTGCCTGCCGCCAGTGACGGTGGTGGGCATGTGCGAGAAACGTTTCTCACGCACTACGCAATGGTATTCTGTGTCCTGATTTGTAATAGGGAGAACCCATTCTCAAATATAATCAAACGTGGTATGTCAGTTTATAAGAATCTTCCCACACACAGCACCATTGTGATGCCAACACAAGCATGAAGGGTTGATGAACAGTGTAGTCTCTACACGTTTAGCAGATGCAATCGCAATCAGGAACGCAGTCTTACGAGACACCCACTAAAGGTCCACATCAACCAGTGGCTCAAATACTAACAATTGACAGTTAGTAATGCCGTTAAGATCCCCGAGACCCTTGTGAAGATAAGGAAAATGGATGGATGGATATTTTTAAGATTATTTTTTTCCCGATCAGTTTCTGCTTTTATTTATAATTAAGTTAATGATGCCTTTTTGGGAGCAGATCTGTACGATAATCCCAAATGAGGACATTAAATTGATAATTATTTTTATGTACACATTTTTATTTTATAATTAATTATTTCTTTTTAGCTTTTTTTTCAATATACCCTTTTATTTTTTGAAATAGTTCTAGAAATACCACAAAAAAAATGTGTTTAATAAATTCGATGTCACAGCCCTTTGTTTTAAGTCTTCCCAAAATGCTTTGTGCTAGTTAACGGGTTACTTATCTGAAAAATGTATTTCACAGGTGGTGCATCATTGAAAAAAAGATGAGAAGCAACCTTAGAGTTTATTCACCCCAGCGCACGAACATACACGAGACACGTCAATCGCAAATGTCACGGGACTCCGTTAGTGATAGATTGACGGTTCGCTGTTACTGACCCGAACAAAAACCCACCACCGTCAGTGCTTAGTCCGTCAGTTTTTCAAAGTCAGTCAGTGACGTCAGTACTAATGAAAATCCAAACTCTGCAATTAAAAGTTTATATATCCTCAGTTAGTGAATAATTTGTGTTGTAAATTTTGTTACCTGGTTGAAGGAGATGTGTGCGTAGTCCACTGCTGTTCCGACAGTATCACCGACCCAAACTGGCATCAGTATGTCCGCACCAACCTTCTCTAACATGTCCAGCTATGAGAAGATTCAGTCTTCAATTGTCATGCATACATTTCCCCACATGACGCAAAATGTTACCTCTGGATTCAAATTCCTTATTTCTTTAGGGGAACAGAATACAAAGACCATGGTGTGTTTTTTTAAATATAGATGTCAGTATGAAGCAGATTACATCCATGTATTATTAACAACTTTTAGAGTAACAAAAGGAATTGGATCAATATTGGCCTATCCTCGAGGCTGCAGTATTGGTATCGGTATCGCCTATGGCAAATATCCTGAATGCAGGGTGGGTTAGCCTGCATGCTAATTGGTACACTAGCTAGCTGTAGAGACCATAGATATATTAGTAATAGAGCAAGCTGTATGTTTGGCTCTAATTAGTTCATTAGAACTAATTTTACTGAATTCTCTAGGGAAGGAAAAAAAGAAAGAAAGAAATAATTGAATTCTTCAGCGATTTTGACACGGATTATTTTTTTCAAATCAGACATGCAGCTATGATACAAGCCACATGTATCATTTCATAACCTGGGCTTTAACATAGATACCATCGCGGCACACCCTATTCAACATGGCAGCCACGCAGAATGAAGCCTCTATGTGTCGGTATTACGGCAATGGCCACTTCCTTTTTCTTAACAATCACGTAGCATTTCAAAATGTCTTGCGAAGCTTGGCTACTTGTTGCGTTGTTGGCGTTTAAACTAGCACCAGAGAAGAAGAAAAAAACACACAATCGCTTATTCATATTTGTTTTATGTAAACTCACTGGAGATTTGCAGGGATGCCATGAAAAGATTCAAAGCAATGTCAAAAGAGTGTCAGGTATGATTTCATGTTAAGACGTGTCAACTGGCGTTACCAGTTCCTTAACTATCAAACTGTCAAATGTGCCCTCCCACTTAAGAGTTTTTTTGCGCAGACATGTCCACTTTTTTACACCATTTTGAGATTGGGACTGATAGTTGATAGCAAGGGGTGTAAGGGAGAGGGGGGGTAGTTGTGTTATTTCAGAAATACAAGTGTAGGAGAGTACCAGTTTTGGTCGGTTGGCATCTAAACGGTAGTTGAAGTTTCCAAGGGCACAAAGGGCACTACCCACGCCGCGACCCAAGGGAAGGTTGGGATCGACGCCTCCTTTTAACAGCTCTTCCACTGCCTACACAGGGAAAACACCAAGAAAAACTCTAGAAGGGGATACACATTGAGTATTGGTCTGTGTTAGGAAGTGTGCAACAAGTTATTTACCGTGTTATTGCCACTTGCTATAGCCAAAGAAAGAGGGGAATGCCCACTCCAGAGGAGGTCTGTGCTGGCTTTATAGGAGAGCAAGAGAGATACTACCTTGCTGGCATTCTGTATAAAAACATGCAGCAAATCATTCAGATACAAAGATGCTTCACATGAACAAAATAGAAGGTTACGCTACTCTCTACTTTCCAAAAGTCCCATTTTTCACTCAAGAGTAGAACATGCAGCATTCACTTTTTAAAACAATGCTATTATCTGGACCGAACAGCATCCTCATTTTGGGTCAACTCACACAGTAGTCGCTGTCTCTCTGGCAAGCTATGTGCAGAGCTGTACGACCTCCCTCTTTAGGACGTGGCTTGTCACTGATCCGCCATGATTTTCTTGTTATCGTTGGGCCCTGTAAAATAAATCACTTTCTGTGCACCAATTTAACACACTACATCTTAAAATACTGTGCTAGCAAAGAACTAAAATATGAATATAGAATGATCACATGCTTGTTCACAGTTAGCTATTAATGAATTTGTCCTATTCATCTGTGAAACCTGCCCTGAGAAAATTTGCTGAAAAACTCACCAATTTACATTTTTTGTTCTCTTTCTATTACAGTGAGTTCTTTGTATGTTAGGGTTTAGCATTTTTTACTCAGATTTTTTGGTTGAAGTCTGATTTGTATGAGTTCCAAGACGTTGAAACTCCTAGGTTCCACTGTATATGAATACAAAGTTGCCATTAACTTGATGCAATTTTAAGGAAAAATGATATATCGGGATATATAGGTCTTTCTTTTAAATCATCTGTCATTTATGGGTGGGGAATTTTATTTACTAGTGGTATCGGTATTTGGTATCAGTAGCGGTGACTACTCAAGAGTTGCGTATCGGCCGGGAAAAAAGTGGTATCGAACATCCCTAATCCTGATCATGCGCCATGACATGCCTGTATTCTGTAAATTCAACTGACTCGCTTTCATTTTTTACAGGCAACATATAATAATTCCATGTTTCAATAATAAGAATAAGCGTTCCAATAAGCTGCGATTGGTTGGCAACCAATTCAAGGTTTGCCCTGTCCCCGCCTATTACCCGAAGCCAGCTGGGATAGGCTCCAGTGCCCCCCGCGACCCTTATGAGGACAAGTGGTTAAGAAAATGGATGGATGGAGTTCCAATAAGAATATGACTATTATCATGTTAAAGCATTCATTTGTTATCAGTCACTCAGGCTGGAGGTGGCGAGCAAATAAGGTGAAGGTGGCCGCCTCTGAATTTTGTACACAGGAAAAACCCTGATTAGTTGCTGAAAAACGTAATGCTACTGTAAATAGTTTTGTACTGCGTTAGTCCAAACACTGCCAACAAAACAAAGTGTTGTTCTAGCCACATAACACGCAGCAAATCAATCGCCAATGTGACATGCCAAAACAATGTGAAAAGGTTTCTCTATTTAAAAAGTAAATGACTAGAAAACTATTTCTGTCAGGTTGATTTTATGTTCTGTCCCTCCATTAGTTTCACTGCATGTATCCATCTCTCCATTTCAGGATGTTGGCAAAATAAATGTGTTCAAGAAATTTACACTTTTACGTCCGTCTTGATTTTTCTTTTCTGTCAGGAAATTGTCATGAACAGAGGTTTACAAGTGTACTCTTCCATCCAGTCGGAGATCTGCAATGTTGTTTCCCCCCCCCCTATAAACTCTATTAGGGCAGTTAAACATGGCACAAAGTGCATCTGTCATTTGTCACTTAAGGTTCAAAGCCTTTTAAACAATGCTTGGAATCTTTAAGGTTTAGGTCAGTTACACATACGCTTTTAGCACTCATCTCTACCATTCAATTGACAGCTATTTTGGTGGCCAATTTTTGATTTTCACGCATCACAGCAGGGCTCTGTCCTGACCCTGCGTGAATTGCGAGGGGTTTCTGCTCACCTTATCTGGTTCATAGATGTCATCCTGGTCACATGCCCGTGCATCTGGATCCGTTAAAGCGTGCAACAGCAGTTTTGTGATTTCAGGACCTTCTAGACCTGGCAGTGCTGCAGCTACATGTAGAGGATAAAGGCCTTTCCGCTAGGAAACAATGACATTATTAGATTGCATTTTCCAAGGCACAAAATATGTCCTCACTAATGTAATATCCACCCAATATGGGTATTTTTCAACAAATATTTTACCCAAGTATTTTGTCTTTTCATCTTCACACAAACTGCATGTTGACTTGCATGGCATAACTAATATTTCATAAAAGAGATATATTTTATTTTGCAATACTTGACTTATCCAGCCTTCTTATTGGACTAAATATTCAGGGTGATTGAAAAATAAAATCACACGCCATTTCAAAAATGATTAACAATAGAAAACTTGGACACACATTGTATATACCTTCAAGTTTTTACAGGTGCTGGTCAGAAAATTTAAATATTGAGGAAAAGTCCATTTATTTCAATAATTTGTTTCAAAAAGTGAAACTTTTATATTAGTTCACCAAAGTGAAATATTTAAAGCCTTTGTTTCAATATAGATGATTTTAGCAGAAATGCCCGTGTTTTACAAAATTTGAATATTGTGACAAATCTTAACATTGTAGGCTCCCTGTGTCCCAATCTTATCAGCTTGTTGTAAAACAACTTGTCAAGAAGGCAAAAGTTTGGTGAAGGACACAGTCGCAGGGAAAGGAGGCAAAGGTGATGTACAAAAAGGACTTTAATTACTACAAAACAAAAGCGAACTCCAAATGGCAAAAGAAAACAAAACGTGGGGGGGAACAACAAGGCAAAAACTGGTAGCATGACGGGAGGAAAATGACAATGAACAGACACAGACAGAGGGGAGACAGGGGACTAAATACACATGACAATGACACAACAAGACACACCTGGGGCAAGACACAAGTGGCTGAAGGCACTGATTGGTTGACACCAGGGACCGGGATGACAAGCACAGGAGGACATGATCAAACTTGACGAGACATTGACAAAGGGAGACACACTAGGAAAACCTGACCAATAAGCCAAACCAAAACACAGACCATGACAGTACCCCTCCCTCAAGGGACGGATCCCAGATGTCCAAACCAAAACATAAAGAGTCCCAAAACAAAAACTGGCAAGGGCACAAGGAGGCGGGAACACGGCCCGTCCATCAGGGCCAGTCAGGAGGTGCCCGGAGAGGCAGTTTGGAGGGCGTCCCGGCCTCCAGACAGGAAGGGCCCGGAGGGGCCGCTCGGGGGGCGGATGTGTCTGGCCGCCAGACAGGAAGGGCCCGGAGGGGCCGCTCAGGGGGGCGTCCGGCCGCCAGACAGGAGGGGCCTGGAGGGTGACCCGGGTGCCACACAGGACCAGAAGGCAGCAGCGAGTCGTGCGCGGCCAGACTAGGACTAGGAGGGGGTGGCAGGTTGTGCGCCGCCTAATCAGAAACAAAGAGCTGCCGCGGGGCTCACGCTGCCGGAACAGGATCACGAGCTTGAGGGCTGTCGTGGCGAAGGCGAAGAGGCCGCGGGCGGCACAGACGAAGAGGCAAGGGACCGCGGGCGGCACAGGCGAAGAGGCTAGGGACGGCACAGGTGAAGAGGCCAGGGGCCGCAGCGGCTGAGCTGTTGCCTGAACTTTTGGCCAACGATCATCAGGGACTGGCTTCCGTGGAGCCGGGAAAGGGCCCTGCTGCTTCTGTGGAGCCGAGACGGGGACATGAGGCTGCCGCGGAGCCGGGACAGGGACATGAGGCTGCCGCGGAGCCGAGACGGGGACTTGAGGCTGCGGCGGACGTGGTTCGGGGACTTGAGGCTGCAGCGGACGTGGTTCGGGGACTTGAGGCTGCGACGGACGTGGTTCGGGGACTTGAGGCTGCGGCGGACGTGGTTCGAGCACTTGAGGCTGCGGCAGACGTGGTTCGGGGACTTGAGGCTGCGGCGGACGTGGTTCGGGGACTTGAGGCTTGCTACCCAGAGCGCCACCAGCCGAAGCCAGGAGCCGCAGGGCTTCATCCAACGAGGCTATTAGTTGTGCTCCAGAGGCAAGTATTTGTTCCTGGCATGAACGAGTTCCCGCTGGGCCCTTCTGTGGTCGGTACATTCTGTCAAGAAGGCAAAATTTGGTGGAGGACCCAGTCGCAGGGAAGCAGAGCAAGGAGGCAAAGGTGATGTACAAAAAGGACTTTAATTACTACAAAACAAAAGCGAACTCCAAATGGCAAGAGAAAACAAAACATGGGTGGAACAACAAGGCAAAAACTGGTAGCATGACGGCAAGAAAATGACAATGAACCGACAGACAGAGGGGCACTGATTGGTTGACACCAGGGACCGGGAGGACAAGCACAGGAGGACATGATAAAACTTGAAGACAATGAACCGACAGACAGAGGGGCACTGATTGGTTGACACCAGGGACCGGGAGGACAAGCACAGGAGGACATGATAAAACTTGAAGAGACATTGACAAAGGGAGACACACTAGGAAAACATGACCAATAAGACAAACCAAAACACAGACCATGACACAACTAAAGATTTTTTACTCAGACTTTCAATGGTCTCAGTCTGGTTTAGGTTTCAGAATCATGGGGAAGACTGCTGACTTGAAGGTTGTGCAGGAAGCCATCATTGTTACACTCCATAAGGACAAATGTCTCAAAAAGAAATTGCAAAATAAGATGGATTCTCACAGTGCACTGTGTTAAAGTCAATAAACAGTTTGTTAAGGGGAAGTGGGAAACACAGCCAGAATAGGTGCACAAGTGACAGGGATAGAGAGGATGTCAAGCAACAGTGATTCTGAAATCTGTTGTCAGTGGATTAAGAACCAGCACATACAGACATCTGCATGACATGGGCTACAGCTGTACAATTCCATGGGTCAAGCCACTCCTGACCTAACCGTAAGCCATGCGTGCATGACCAAGTAAACCAATCAAGACGCAAGACCAATGGCGGAGGCACGTGGTGGCCAGGGGTGGCCACAGCTGTAGCAGCAGGCAGTGATGTATTTCCTTTGTTTTTGGGCAAAATTGCATGGTCAGTAAATAAATTAAAGCCCCTTCTGCTTGCTTCGAAGAGAAATATCAGCGTCCTGAAAATACCTGACCGAGAAATCACAAGGAAGATCTAACAACTTTGCCATTATTGTGTATGTACTTTACTTCATCTTGTCCGGTAAATGTCCATGGGGGCTGCTTGTGGCTTTTTGTGGGCGGGCAGGGGCGTGCCATGGAAAGATCAATTGCCTTTGATCAAGTCCACTGTCCACGCTACCAGGACATTTTAGAGCACAACATGCTTCCCGCTGCCAACAAACTTTTTGGAGACAATGATTTTATTTTCCAGCAGGATTTGGCACCTGCTCACAATGCCAAAATTCCCAATACCTGCTAATAGCCATGGAATAACAGCACTTGATTCTCCAGCAAACTAACCTGACTTGAACCCCAATGAAAATTGATGTATTGCCAAGAGGAAGAGAAAGGAACAGAAACCCTGAAATGCATACAATCTAAAGGCGGATATTAAAACATCTTGAGCTACAAGCTACAATAACACTTGTATGTAAGTGTGTACAAAGTGTCGAAGCTGGATCTTTTTTTTCATTTTTGAATTTGTGATGATTTTGGCATATTCTTTTTGAATCATTCTGTACAACACCTGACAGCCCTTTTGTTTTTTAACAGATTTTGTTGAACCATCTTTTGAAACGAGCATGGTAACATACAAAAATATCAGGTGCATGAATAAATTCAACAGTTGGATCGGATTCCAATAGTAATGCTACCTCAGGTGGAAGAGAAATGTCTGTCTGTGCTCCACACAGCAGATGTTTCCTGACAGTCTTAGTATCTGCTGCCAAAATGGCCAAAAAGATGACAGGTAAGGGCACTCTGGAAGTGTTGGGGTTGGCTCCCCGATCCAAGAGAAGATTCAATGTGGTCAAACGAACACGGTGCCTGGTGACATGAACCCATGCAATGAATCTATATGGCTATACGGAGGGAGAATTTTAGGAGAAGAAAAGAGCAGTGGAAGAGGCATACTCAAACTTCATTGCAGCCATTTTGCGAACAGTCTCCTCAATATCACCAGAATGCTGCTGAAACCAAGCGTGACTCAGAGCTTCAGCTGCTTCCTGCAGAATTGTCTCTGTGACATGCATGCTGTAGCCATACATGCAGCAGACAGAGTCAAAACAATTTGCGGCGTCCTTTTTTTTGTTCGTGTCCTGCTGCAGGGTTGGATAAATATAACAAAGTTAAAGAGCTGATTTAAATGTACAGTATTTCATTTTTGAAAGCTTAGGCTCTATGTAGTCCATACCTTAGCAGTTTTAGATGAATATTCTTTCCACTTCACACTGCCGAGTACAATATGGCCCTCCTTCACCTCAATGGAGTGTTCTGAAAGCAGCACCTTCTGCTCCTTCCCACTGTCATCCTTTTCCCGCCCTTCTGCCCCAACATAATCTCTTATTTTATCACCCCCTTCTAATTTGACATCTTCCCTTCTGGTTCTTACTTTTCCTCTTACTTTTTTACTGTTTGAGGAAACCTTAGTCGACTCCACTTGCCTAATTTGATGACATATAGAAGTAGATTCCATCTGAAAATATATTGTACAAAGAAGTTACTTTGACTACAATATTCATCAAGTGATTCAATACAATGAATTCAGAAAGTAGTCAGACCCTTCAGTAATGTTGCAATGTATAAATATGTTTTTTTTTTTAGGGTGGAGGCAATATTCCGAGAAAAAAACTAGCAAATTTGTCACTTTATAAAGTCGCACATATGCAACTTTAGGACAAATACACATAGCATAGCTATAGTCTAATGTGAGGATTCGTTGATGGTTTAATAGGACACTGTTTATAAAATGAAAAGGCAGGATGGAGACGGATTCATTCACTTTACTTGTCATACACGGCAGCTAGAGCGACAACACTTCCTGATCCCCTATCAGCTGACTAAGGCTACTTTCACACTGCAGGGCGTGATGCCCAATTCGGATTTTTGGTTAAATGCGATCTTTTTATGTACCGTTCACATTACAAAAACAAATGTGACATCTAATGAAAACGCAACTCGCCCGTGATGCGACTCGTATGCTCAAAGAGCACACGTCGAGTGACGTACACCCAAAACAACGTCACGTTGCAGTGTTCACGGAAGTAAATATGGTCCCGACTCGCAACGTTTCACCGCCAGTCAAGCTGCTGAGGCAAGCGACTTTATTTTAGTGTCATATGCAAATTTAGCTGTGCCAACGCACGCTACAGATTGGTAGACTGGTGGACTCATTTAGCGGACGTGTTAGGAGTGCGATTCTTGCTTTGTCTGCATACATTGTGCAATGTCATCTGTGCGAACGCCCGCGCTCCTGGTTGGTTGCTATCCTTGGCTTCCTCGTGCCTCAGTTTTGAATGTGCTGTTTACAAACAGCAACAGAAATCTTACGGACTTATTTTTTTCATCTCATGTCGCCAGAGTTGCTAGGTTGGAAGAGGTAATAGAAATATTTGGGGGTAATGATGGGACACTCCTCGACCTCATTTCATGGAGAAGTCTACCGAAGATGATGTTGCGTCATCGGCGTTCGTCTGCAGGGCTGAATTTCTACTGTCGCCACACATGTCAACTTTATGCTTCATGTTTCAAGTGTGATTAAAGACAAATAAAAATGTATCACTGTTACTCAAAACAGATTTGTATATATTCAGACTTTTCAGTAGTCTCCCTTCTAAGGACTCTCGGCCGCCAGTGCAGAGCGCATATCAGGCTTTTGATGACGTGTGAATCGGATGCGTGCAGATGAGCGTTCACAGTGCAGACGCATCGCATACATATCCGATTTATATCCACATACGAAAGAGGTCCAGGTCGGGTGTGAAAAAATCGGAATTGTACCGTTCACACTGCATGAAAAAATCAAGATACTTCAAATGGGAATTGAGCTGCAGTGTGAACGCAGCCTAACACTTTCCAATCAGAAACTAGCATACTTTAGGTAAATGCAAGTGAATGACGGAGAGCAGCAGATTCGACACATCAACTTAGCTACTTGTACAAAAAAAATACCAAAATGTATGAATGTGCAAATAATAATTCTGGAAACATAGGTGTACAAGTAAATATTTATTTTAACAAATTAAGTTAAATGCTTGATCCCCAGGGTATGGACCTTCGCAAAGCGAGGCGTCTTTGTCGCTGGCAGTACCCAACGCTTCAAAGAGCGAATGCTTTACATGATATGGTTAATCTCTGCCATTACTACCTCCTAATTTGGAAACCCGACCGAAAAGTATTCGTGTAGTACACTAGGTGTATTTCTCATGAGTTTCTGCATTTTTATCTCGCACATCTGCCACTAAAGTCGTAAATTTGCGGCTTTTTTTCTCACAAATTATCAGTTAATTATCATAGTTATTTTTCACAGAATAATGAAACACCCCCCCCCCCCCCCCTCAAAAAAAAATTATACTTGGCCCTAATACATTATCCATGCAACCACTGCAATGTGGTTCAAATTTAAAAGGCTGGACAACTATCATTATTCTTTGAAGTCTAGTGTAAAGTAATGCAAATGAAAAAAGGGAAATAAAAAACCAACAAGGTCTGAATTCTTCTGAATTTATTGCAAAGAGGAAAAAAAAACTGTATATAAAGTCTTACCTGTGTTTTGGATATAAGTCCATCAAACGTGTATAAAGACTGAAAAGGATAGTAGAGTACATGACACACAGCCAAGGCTGACATCCCCTCGCAGTTCATCTTGTCAATGTCAGCACCCAAATCTAACAACAAATGGACTACATCATTATGGCAGTTCACCTGGAGAAAAAAGAAGTGACGGATTACCTCAAAATTTGCACTCATTGGCAACTAACAATACAAGTTTACACAAACAATCATAAATGTATGATCGATGCAATGTAAAATATAAACTTAGAAAACAAGCCAATCCATTTATTTGTAATGGCGCATTCCAAAAAAACGGGGGGAAAAGTAGTGTATTACTGTGGCAGCAATCAATGCAGTGTGCCCCTGAGAATCAGCTACATCAGGATGAACAAGGCCATCTAGGAGTATGTTTAAAATAGCCGGTCCTTTTCCTACAGAAGCCTGATGGATCAACAGCTCGGATGCGATTTCCAAATGTCCTTTAGGGCCAAAGCCGTCCCTTTTCATCGAAATAACTGCTGCAACATCCCAGTTTAAAGTTTCAGCCTGTTGTCTGAAAGATACACAAATGTGACGACATTTCCTTTTTAACTCATTACATACTGTGATGCATGTAAATGGTGCAGTTGGGGTTTCTACGTGTTTTCGGTGGCAACAATTTTCCTGACCTGTGTCTGTGAATGTTAGCCAGCATACGGGCTTGTAAGGGCAGACTGGCATGTGGATCTCGTTTATAGCCTTGGTATGCGTCAGAATCAGGTTCCCACAGCTGGCCATAAAAATGTTCATCAAACTCTCTTCTACGCCCTGGTGGCAATGGTAAGTGGTCACCATTTGTGGAATAACTCTCAATGCCACAGGGCAAGGCGTCATTTCTGTCCTGAAGCAGCCAACTGTCATCTGTGTCTACCTGGGGAGACACAAAATTGTTAGTACTCCTCTGTTAATGAAAGAAAATTTATAATAATAATAATAATAATAATAATAATAATTAAAAACACATACATAAAAAAATTGACAGATGGAAATCAGACATTGCTTTTAAATTGTGGTTTAATAGATAACAAACAAACAAAAACTTCATGAAACTGACTTGTACAAAAATTATGGTACCCCAGTAAAGAAAAAAGCATTTTGATAATTAATTCAGGAATTCCAGTAGTTCTCTAAACAGCATCATATATTTCTTCAAACTTGTAAACAGTCAATTGGCCTATTTAACTCATTCACTCCCAGCCATTTTCACTGAAGCAACCCCCTTTACTCGGCTGTTTTATTGGATTTTGACTGATTTTGCAAGGCCCACAGAATATTGTGTTCTGTTGCTATAAAAACATGGAACCTACCAAAAGAAAGATTAGAGTCTCTTCTTTCATCGGGAAAAAAGTATGTTTTTATGTATTCTGATTTGCAGCAATTAGCATTAGAATATAGCCAAGTTTCATCATTATTCACAAACCTGTTGAAAACAGGGTCAAGGACGCATCTGTCGAGGAAGGACGCATCTGTACTTGCTCCTGCAATCGCTCGTGACTCGTAAATATTTTGTTGACATTGGGATTTTTAACTACATTGTTGCAATATGCCTGACGGAAAAAGAGCTGACGAAATTGAGGAGATAAAATCTTATTTTGTAAAACTCCAAGAAATAGTCACCGAAATACTTGAAATGAAAAAGAGCATCGAGCCACTTAAGGAGGAAATTCAGCAGTTGAAGAAAGAGACACAAGAAAATGATTGACGCATTGTCACCTTGGAACAAAAAGTGGATGATTTGGAATAGAATCTTCGAATCAATGATGTGATAATTACCGGTATCCAGATTAAACAGCAAGCGGGCGAGAGCTGCGGCCAGCAGAAATTCAGTTGATTCTGACCAAGCTTCAGCGAACAAGACTGTCGAACAGCGGGAAGAAAAAAAAAGAGACTGTCGAACAGCAAGTGACAACTCAACTCAAGAGATTTGGGATTAGTTTTGGATCCAGCACTCATCCAGATGTGCTTTTCGCTTCCAACTGGGGGGACACGACCACCGGCAGTTCTGATCAGGTTTGTTGACAGGAAGAAAAAGATTGCTCTTTTGAGAGATAGCTACAAGCTTAAAGATAAACATGTCGACGTCAATGAAAATCTCACAAAACAAAATGCTGATATTGCCAGAAGGGCGCGACAATTGAGAAAGAATGGCTTTATCGAGATAAAAGACTGTCGGATCTTCATCCAAACAAAAGACGACTCATATTCTCAGAAGAAAATAGGGATTGTGAAAAGAGTGGAAGAATTGGAGTTTGAGAGAAAATAACTGCTATCTGTAACTCACATCGCTAAATTGTGGATTATGTTTTACCCAAATAAATTTATTGTAACATATTACTAATTAAACCAAAACTGGAGCTGTCATGATTTGGATAATGTAAATATAGCATATGATTACTTGCTGACACTGCCATGGTTAACTCTTGTTTATACACCTGCATTGATAACATCTATTGCTGTTTCTGTAAGAATGTAAACATTGTCTGGCTCTATTTCTTTTTGGACATTTGTTGTAACTTGCAAGGCTGTTGTGATAAGGTTGTATTGTGGCTGCAATGTATCTGCTGTAAATAGTTACAATGGGGATGGTAAACATGGTTATGGGATGCGGCGAGTGGGGGCTACTCCGCCGGGTGGGCTGGCCTTGGTGAGCGCTCAGGAGTATCAAGATCTAAGCATCATCGGATGCTGGCAACAGTGATGGCTGAACTGGCCAGAATGGAGTGAACATTGCTGTGGACGCAATGGGCAGAATGCAAGTCGATCTACTCTTTTGGAAGCCACAACGTGTGAAAGCTGATCCAAGGTCAGCAAAGACGCTACTGGTGAACGAGCATTCGCTCGCCTTGGCTGCTTGCTTGGTTGGGTGGTCCTGTTGGTGGCGTCCAGAAACCGATTTACCAATTCCAAATGATTGGTACTAGCTGCAACCTACACACAGACATTACTCAAGATGAACTGAGAGAGGAGTGTGCAGAATTAAGTCTGGGATTGATAACGATATGAATCAATGACTATCATAATCAATGTATATTACTGATGCGTGTAGTAAGAATCAATGGGGATGGGTTACTAATAAGCCATCGCTTCTACCCGTCAGCCCTTGTTTCGGCTGTCAATGTTGCAAATTATATTATGTGATCTATGTAACCTGCAATAATGTGTCCAAAAGGAAAAAATGAATAAAACAAAACAAACAAACAAAACAAACACTGGGGAAAAAAAACTTGTTGCAACATGCGCTGGCTGATGTCTTATACTCTGCTGCCACTTGCTGGGTGTTTTTTTGTAATAACTACCAATGCTTTAAGCAACTTCTTCAGGTCAGAAGCTGCATGAAAGCCTTCTGTATGCTCTAGCATAAAATAACATTAAAAACGTATAAATACGTTTTTGGGTCCATGTTAATATTTAAAATAGAATGCTTTTATACGTTTTTGGGAGCAAATTAGTTAAAGGAAAACAAGTCACTGTGCTGTTTTGTGATGTTGGCGTGTGCTACACTAAACGTAGATCAGATGAAGCAAATGTTCGAGTTGTCTCAGGAGATTAGAACGAAAATTATGGACAAGCACTTTGAAGGTAAAGGCTGTAAAACAGTGGTGGGCAAACTCGGTCTTCGAGGGCCGGACTCCTGCAAGTTTTGGATGTGTCCCTTCTCCAACACAGCTGGTATATGATCAGCTCATTAGCAAGCTCTGCGTAAGCCTAATAGCGATCCTGTTGATTGGAATGAGCTTGTGTTGGAGGCGGGAAACCTCTAAAACCTGCAGGACTCCGGCCCTCGAGGACCGAGTTTGCCCACCCCTGTTGTAAGACCATCCCTAAGCAGCTTGATGTTTCGGTGACTACAGTCACACATATTATTCTGAAATGTATGATCCACGGGACTGAAGCCAACCTCACGAGAAGTAGCCGATGGAGGAAAATAGATGACAAAATGAAGAGAACTGTAACAAGAATGGCAACAAAAAAGCCAAGAACAACCGCCAAAGAAATTAAAAGTGAACTCCAAGGTTGAGGTACATCAGTGTCAAGCTTGGTCTCATTGTCTTATTAACCTGGCGACACAACACCAATACTGTACTATAAAATCACTTGAAATCATAGAACAATTTTAGTACATTTTATAATCACTATAAATAATGATTTTACCTGACTTTGGGAATGTGAGAAGATATTTTGATCCAAGTAGGCGGCATATTCAGTTAAGTTTTTTAGACTGAAGCTGCTTTGTACAGAGTTACACAGTTGTATCAGATGCTTCCCATGCCAGAGACCTACATCCTGACATCCTGTTGGCTCACTGAGCACACCTGGACCGAACCTTTGGTCAGCATGATACAAACCCTGAAAAGGACAGGAGTACTTTGTCATCATCCATTTAATTTCATTATAAACTCTAAGTCAATTTCATTAAGGTAACCTTAAATGTGGCTCCATCAGGAAAAATTTGTTTTCCATATCCTTCTCTCCAGTTAAAGTAGAATTTGCCAATGAATTTGGTTCCTGTTGGCCAACAGTACATTCCATCACCATGCCTGTAGTCTTTGTAGAAAAAACCCTCATAGAACTGCAAACAGCAGGAACAGTACAGGATGGTAGTTATGTTTTACTCACAGATGTAAACTTAAGAGATGAAAAGTGTCATAGCCTAGAGATTTCAAATTTCAGAACAAAATGTGGCTGTATTAGGACTGAACAGTCATAAACCACTGGATTTTTTTATTTGTTGGGTGTAAAAAGATAAACATAAGTTCATGGACAAAACAGCACTGCTGCACAAAAAAGTGTTCTAGCAGATGTCTAAATGTACGTTTTTTTGTGTTTAGTAAAAGGGTCGCTGGAGCCTATCCCAGCTGGCGGGGTACACCCTGAACTGGTTGCCAGCCAATCGCAGGGCACACAGAGACAACAACCATCCACACTCACCATCACACCTATGGATAATTTAGAGTGCTCAATTAACCTGCCATACATGTCATTAGAATGTGGAAGGAAATCGGAGTACCCGGAGAAAACCCACGCAAGCACGGGGAGAACATGCAAACTCCACCCAGGAAGGCCGAAGCCCGGACTCAATCTCACGTCCTCTGCACTGGGAGGCGGACGTGCTAACCAGTCAGACACCGTGCCACCCATGTTTAGTAATGTACTTTTCTTTTTCATTTGGCATTTATTGTTGCCGGTTTTACAGCTCATGGCATTACATTTTGCAGATAGGTCTATTTAGTGAACTTTTTAAATCCAGTGTCTTGTATTTTATACTCTGTTGATGCATGTAGCACCCTCTGGACACAAGTGTGGCAAAATAATTGACATACATAAAACATGGCTGTTAAATCATACAGTAGCTACATGAATATTATTATTATTATTATTATTATTTATTATTACTTATTTTTTCCAGAAATCACTTGCTCAAAATTGCCAAACAAATACAATATTTAAAAAAATATATAATTTTGCACACGATAAATAGTAGGTGATTAGAGAACTGGATATTTTAATGAGTAGCAACACAATTGATGTGACTCCATCAGTATTTTCCATGTTGCAAATGCTCCTGCAAACAAGAGTCCCGAATGCATAACGGAGGTTTATCAACGTTTTTGTTTTGTTTTTATATTTTGTGATCATTGATGTGATAAACAGACTAATCAGAACCAAATGTAAACACAATTAAACACAGTTGCCGTGGTTCTCTCTGTTCCATCTAACCTCTCCACTTTTCCAGGTGTACCTTCCTTTGCCGTGTTTGAGGCCATTGACAAAATCCCCCTCATATTTGGAACCATCAAGAAACTCCTGCACACCAAATCCCTGTCGCTGCACCTCGCCGACTCCTCTGCTGGGACTCTCTGGCCGCGGCTTTGTCGCAACTCCTCCCGGGGCCGTCACAACAGTTTGGCGGTTTGACAACATTCGAACAGTTAAAATAAATTAAAAAAAATCATAGATCCGTTTGCCGATAGTGGCTTTACAAGACTCATGTCCTCTTTGTTTCCATGTGTGTGTGTGTGTGGCTAAAAACGCGCTACTTTTAAAATGTTTTGTTTTGGATTAAAGACGTGTCCAAAGAGACAATGGTATTGTTATGAAAGTCAACCGGCGTCATCGCAAAGACACAGGACTTATTTTTTTAAAGAAGAAATATTGGCTTCAAAATGGTAATATGACGTCACAAACAGAGGAAGCCAAGTCATCTTTATATAGCGCTTTCAAACAGCCGTAGTTGTCACAAAGCACAAAGCACAAAATCACATGGTGATTAGGCAATAACTGTTTATTAATCCCATTAGGATTAAATAAAACATTGAATTGTTATAACAAAGTAAGTTGAACCAATAATTCCAAAAAACAAAACAAATAAAGCAGATGAGATGATCTAGAGCTGACAACAGTTTTGAGGTTTTTAATTAGTCCTAGTGTGACATTTTAAAATGACTTAATTTAAAGATTTTTATGTTTCACTATATCTAAAAGTTATTTTCTAGTTTGTTCTTCTGGCTTCACGTAAAATGACAGCAGTAAATACACCTTTAAACATGCCACCCACCCAGAGAAGTCTAAGTAAAAGTTTATATGTGTATTTGTAACTCATTCCTTCCTCCGGCCTGAGGATGGTGCTGTGCAAAAGCTACAAAAGGAGGCAGAGGGGGGGAATCCTCTACAATTTAGATAGTTTTCCATAATAGAAGATTAATAAAAATTTAAAAAAATCCCGCCCCCCTGCAATTTTTGCAGTATCAGTCTCAGTAGATAGTGTGTACTATGTTTTTTTGTTTCACAGTTCAGTTCAAATGCAGAACTATGGCAGTACAAAAACATCAGGATAAAACATTATCTATGAATTGGAAAATACATCGCACAATATGAAGCCTCTTTAAAAATAAAAATAAAAACACTTGACGGGAAGATTGATCAAGTACAAATTAATGAGCAAGTTACACATTCTGTCAGTTGTAGCTGTAGTTTTCATTCAGGCTCAGAGGTTGGTTTTCTTCAGTACCCACGATTTTTAATTGGACATTTGAATATGTGGGGATTTCAATGGATTTCAATACAGTAGTGGGGTCTTGTTGGTTCTGAAACAGGAACATTCTCTCGAAACTGTCAACAGAAGCTGGATAGGGAGAGATAAAAATAATAACAGTCGTACCATTAAGTCATAGTTCATTTTTTTTTCAAATTCCTGAGATTAATTGATAAAACTAGGTCTGATTCACACCTGATTCCTGTAGACACTCTTCCCTGTGTCTCTCATCCCATGCTTTACGTTTACAAGCTGACGAGCAATAGAAAACGCTGTGGCAGTGAGTACAAGCAGTTAGCTTTACGGCAGCAGAGCGACCGCAGTGGTAGCAGAACTTCCATGATGGTGACCTGAGAAAAGATTCAGATTACCTGCAGTCAGTACAGGAAACAAATAATACGAGTATATGTCTGGAGAATATAAGAGGTTTTTGATGTGCGTTAATGTACCTTTGTTTTACTGCTGTGGGAGGTTTTGTTTTATGGCTGGCGTCAGCATCAGTACGAGAAAGGGCGGTTTCACCTGCAAGGAAAAACTTCTCCCTTAAACTGTCACCACAACGACTTTCATTTCACTTACAATTCAGTCGGAGTTCTTTCTCTTTCTCCAGTTGTTCTTTCTCTCTTTGGACAGCAGCCCCTCTCAGCAGATGTCCCATCTTGCTGAGGAGGTGACGCCTTGCTTTGAATGTTTCTCTCTCCTCCATGTTTAGGATGTGGAAGGGTGTGTGGGCAATACGTAAGTCCTAGACGGTAGACAATTATTAAAGTATTCGGTGTAACTAATAACACAATATGACACAATACAAAACAATACATTTAGCTTTTTTTACACCAAAATGTAAACTACAGTAAAACAATTGAAAACAAACTATAAGCATAACAACAATAAACATATTACATTTTCAAAAAGTGAGACCAAATTGTGTTGCTAAATATTCAGATACAGTGATTTGTCATAAATTGGATTTCGTCCAAATTTATGAAGTTGTCCTACCTGGTCGAAGGAGTGATGTGCATAGTCAACCACATTTCCTTTACAATCACCCACGTGGACTGGGTTCAACATATCAGCACCAGACTTTTCTAATATGTCCAACTATGACAAAGACATAAATACACACATCTCAATAGTTCCCTTCTGATTTTTTTTTTTTTTTTTTAACACAACCTCATCAGGTTCACAGGTGAGCTGGAGCTCACTTGAACACTTTGCTGACTTTGGGTGACATGGCCCATCCTGGACTGGTTGCCAGTCTACAAACAACTTTTAATTAATGTAAAATGCATGTTCTTGTAATGTGGAAGCCGTACCCAGAGAAAACCCATGCAACCCATGGAAACGGTGAAAATTTAAGCACCACAAAGGAAGGCCAGGGCTGAATATGGAACTACCATTCATTCACCATGTTGCCAAATCATTTGAGATTTTTGAGGTGGATGGATTTGTTTTGCAAGGCTGAGATTTTTCTTTTCTCTTTTACGAATTTCCAGATGTGGCAGGTGGTTAAAAGACTGCAATAAATATTTTAAATATTGCCTGTATACATTGGCGAATTACTGTATCTATGTGTAGGTAAATAGTAAATACCAGTTTTGTTCTTTTGCCATCCAAGTGGTAGAAGAAGTTAGTGATGAAACATAGGGCATTGCCAACTCCACAACCCAAGGGAAGGTTGGGATCTGCACCTTCTTTTAACAGCGCCTCCACCGCCTGCACAGGGAAAACAACAGATTAAGATAAAGTTGTGATCAAAAGTTGACATACACTTGTAAAGAACATAATGTCATGGCTCTCCTGATTCCAGTTATTTCCATAACTCAGATTTTTCTTTGAGTGATTGCAACAGGGGTGGCACGGTGGTTGACTGGTTGCCTCACAGTGCAGAGGACGTGAGATAGAGTCCGGGCTTCAGCCTTCCTGGGTGGAGTGTGCATGTTCTCCCCGTGCTTGCGTGGGTTTTCTCTGGGTACTCCGGTTTCTTCCCACATTCCAAAGCCATGCATGTCAGGTGGGAGGGTGTCTGGGGCTGGGTTGGGGTGGATGGCAGCGTGAATGGGGGGCGGGGGATCTTCCCTCTCCCCAGCCACCTCAACCAGCTCCACCGGCGGGATCCCAAGGCGTTTCCAGGCCAGCCGAGAGACATAGTCTCTCCAGCGTGTCCTGGGTCGTCCCCGGGGCCTCCTGCTGGTGGGACATGCCCAGAACACCTCTCCAGGGAGGCGTCCAGGAGGCATCCGAACCAGATGCCCGAGCCACCTCAACTGGTTCCTCTCAACGCGAAGGAGTAGCGGCTCGACACTGAGCTCCTCCCGGATGACCGAGCTTCTCACCCTATCTCTAAGGGAGAGCCCGGACAACCTGCGGAGGAAACTCATTTCGGCCGCTTGTATCCGGGATCTTGTTCTTTCGGTCACGACCCATAGCTCGTGACCAATGGTGAGGGTAGGGACGTAGATCGACGAGTAAATCGAGAGCTTTGCCTTTCAGCTCAGCTCCTTCTTTACCACAACGAACCGATACAGAGTCCGCATCACTGTAGACGCTGCACCGATCCGCCTGTCGATCTCCCGATCCAACCTACCCTCACTCGTGAACAAGACCCCAAGATACTTGAACTCCTCCACTTGGGGCAGGATCTCATTACTGACCCGGAGAGGTCACTCCACTCTTTTCTGAGGACCACTGAGGACCATGGTCTTGGATTTGGAGGTGCTGATTTTCATCCCAACCGCTTCATACTCGGCTGCGAACTGCTCCAGCGAGAGTTGGGGATCACGGCTTGAAGAAGCCAACAGCACGACATCATCTGCAAAAAGCAGAGATGCAATGTTGAGGCCATCAAACCGGCCCCCCTAAATGCCTCGGCTGCGCCTAGAAATTCTGTCCATAAAAGTTATGAACAGAATCTGGACAATCTGACAAAGGGCAACCTTGGCGGAGTCCAACCCTCACTGGAAACAAATTCGACTTTCTACTGGCAATGCGGACCAAACTGTGACATCGGTCGTACAGGGACCAAGCAGCCCGTATCAGGGGGCTTGGTACCCCGTACTCCCGAAGCACCCCCCACAGTAATCCCCGAGGGACACGGGCAAACGCCTTCTCCAAGTCCACAAAGCACATGTGGACTGGTTGGGCGAACTCCCATGCACCCTCGAGGATCCTGCCAAGGGTGTAGAGCTGATCCACTGTTCCACGGCCGGGACGAAAACCACACTGCTCCTCCTGAATCCTAGATTCGACTTCCCGACGGACCCTCCTCTCCAGAACCCCTGAATAGACCTTACCAGGGATGCTGAGGAGTGTGATCCCTCTATAGTTGGAACACACCCTGCGGTCCCCCTTCTTAAAAAGGGGGACCACCACCCCGGTCTGCCAATCCAGAGGCACTGTCCCTGATGTCCACGCGATGCTGTAGAGGCGTGTCGACCACGACAGCCCCACAACATCCAAAGCCGTTAGGAACTCCAGGCGGATCTCATCCACCCCCGGGGCCTTGCCACAGAGGAGCTTTCCAACCACCTCAGTGACTTCGACCCCAGAGATAGGGGAGCCCACCTCAGAGTCCCCAGACCCTGCTTCCTCAAAGGAAGATGTGTCGGTGGAGTTAAGGAGGGCTTCAAAGTATTCTCTCCACCGATTCATGACGTCCTGTGGCGAGGTCAGCAGCACCTCATCTCCACTATACACAGTGTTAATGGCACACTGTTTTCCTCCCCTGAGACGCCGGATGGTGGACCAAAATTTCTTCAAAACCGTCCGGAAGTCGTTTTCCATGACCTCACCGAACTCCCCCCATGACCGAGTTTTTGCCTCAGCGACCACCAAAGCTGCCTTCCGCTTGGCCAGCCGGTACCTGTCAGCTGCCTCCGGAGTCCCACAGGCCAAAAGACCCAATAAGACTCCTTCTTCAGCTTGACGGCATCCCTTACCGCTGGTGTCTACCAGTGGGTTCGAGGATTGCCGCCACAACAGGCACCAACCACCTTACGGCTACAGCTCTGATCAGCCGCCTTAACAATGGAGGCGCGGAACATGGTCCACTCGGATTCAATGTCCCCCGCCTCCCTCGGGACAAGGGAGAAGTTCTGCCGGAGGTGGGTGTTGAAAGTCTTTCTGACGGGATTCTGCCAGACGTTCCCAGCAGACCCTCACAATGCGTTTGGGTCTGCCAGCTAGCTTCAGTAGCCGTGGGTCGGACCGCAAAGGCCCCCGCCTTTGGCTGCCACCCAGCTCACTGCGCACCCCAACTATACATACAATAAATTTAAATACATTTTACAAATGTATAATGTCTTAAAAATAATAAAATAAAGTGAATACACGTTAAAGGACAAATAACAAATTCTACACACAGGCACTGTTGAGTCGTCTCACATTGTTTATGAGTCAATATGGATCGAAAGGCTCCAATTGTAATAGGCTCTGAGAGCTTTCGTTCAGTCTGTAAAGATTTCCAGGCTGTGGGGGCAGCAACACTGAATGCTCTCTTCCCTCGTTCAGTTCTGACACGAGGAACAGAAAAATGGAGAATATCACAGGATCGTAATGCATAATATCCTGCAGTTCTCTGTTTAAAAGTCCTTAAATAAAATGCTAAGAAGAGTTTTATTTAAATAAAAATAAATAAAAAAAAGTCAGCCAGTGAGTGTACCTACGTGCACTTAAGGAAGGTAACCCAGATTTAATGTACAAGTCACAATGATGTGTGAGGCGACCATCACCACAACAAACCTTAAGGCACTGTGACAAACAGTGTTTAGACTGAAGACATTTTAGTGAAGCACCCATATACAGCACATCTCCTTAGTCAATAAGTGGCATTCAGGAGTTAGACTGTGAAAGGATTAGTGGAGATTTCAGACTGTCCATTTAAGAGTGTGTGTAATATTACCATATCATTGCCACTTGCTATAGCCAATGAGAGAGGTGAGTGTCCACTCCAGAGGAGGTCTGTTCTGGCTTTATGTGAGAGCAACAGGGATACCACCTTGCTGGCATTCTGGATAAAAATGAACAAACAAACAAACAAATAAATAAATAAATACGGATAAGTCAAACGTGATGCAAAATCACCATTTGTCTGTACACTTTTTCAGATATTCCAGACTTTTCTTGCTTTAGGAGCAAGTTTGGGTACAGAAAATTGTCTTCACTCAAATCTGTTGGCTGACCAAGGAGGAACCCCTTGAAATTGGTAGGTGGGGACACCCACTTATCTTGAAAGCATTATAAATGATGCTATGAAATATCAAAAGTACAGCATAAGATGCCTAGCATCAGTGTGCAGTGAAGAAAATAGTTGTTTCTTGCAGCGTTCCTTGGTCGTGAAATCAACATTACAACAAACTTTTGGATAAATGATTTTATTATACTACTATACTTTTATTACTACTATTACTAATATTTATCATTTAGCAACACAAATCAAAAAGTCCAAATTGGAATTGTGTTCAGCCAACTGAATGGACCCCTGCAAATCAAACTAGCAAAACAGAACGAGAATCTGCAGTAATTTAACAAATCAATAAACCTATATATAAAAAGAAAAAGCAACCACAAATGAAATAAAACAATAATATGCACAACCAAACAGCAACAGGCAAATCAGTCAGGTCAGAATAAACTACAACAGAACGCAAAAGTCCTCCAAAATCAAAGTGGTGGCATATGACCCCAATCAGAGCAAAAATGTAAATAATATATATCTAAATATCCAAACCATCTCAGTCAGATCAAATCGAATCAAATCGAATCGAATCGAATCGAATCGAATCGAATCGAATCGAATCGAATCGAATCAAATGTTATTTATATAGTACCTTTCATACATTAAAATGCAACTCAAAGTTGAACAGATGAGATGGGAATCACAGATTGGTTGGTCTTCTTAGCAAATTCAAGAAATAAGGGCTCCAGTGGGACCGTCACTTGCCTCCGAGGCAAGTTGGCGTGGGTTCGCTTCCCCGCCTGGGAGACTATGTTTGTATGTGTGCGTGTTTGTGGTTTGTGTGAGTGGGTGCAAATTTTTTTTTAAAAAATCAAGAAATGAATCCTATAAGCTCCCAAATTCAGTTGTGCGGCCGATTAAGGACAGTCTAATTTTCTCTAATTCACAAAAATAAAATGTCTCTGATCCAGTGGGTGTGATTTCTAACTAATTACAATTAATCTCCTGGCTAGCAGAGTAGCAAAAGATAGCATATCCTGTATAATTTTATATTGAATATGATTGTGTCTTGCACATGCAGACAGAGGATTCTTCAAATCTCTCATCGCTCCTCCTCAGCCATCATCAGAGCCAGGCCCTTCTCCCAAAGTGACTGAATTGGGCTCAGAGATTCAACACAAACAAGAAACTCTTATTATAGATACGTGAGCTAGAGCCTTTAAAAGCAGGAATCCAAAACCCATCCAAAGCATTGTCAGGCGGTAAAAAAGGAAAACCAGGAAAAGTGTTACTAACAAGGCCTGCATGTTTGTGTGCATATTTGGTCTTTCTGTATTGTTAGTACTCACAGAGTGATCCGTTTCTCGCTGGCAGGCCACATGTAAAGCTGTCCTGCCTCCTTCTTCGGGAAATGGCTTCTCACTGGTGCTCCATGATTTTCTTGCCATTGTGGACACCTGCAAAACAGTCAGACGTGATTAATAATTCTACCAATTTAACTACAAACACACAGTAAATTCTGTAGAGTAAATTTGACTCTATTTAAAGTGGGACCAAATAGACTCAGTTTTAGAGTAATATTTACACTTGGAAGAGAGTAAAATGAAGAATTGGAAAATAAATAAATAAATAAAAGTCAAGAGTTGAGGAACAAACTTACGACTTCAACTTGGGAGACTGCCAATGAGGTCACGCAGCTCCTGCTTTGTGTTAGTATATCGCTCGTGTCAGCTGGAATCTACCTAAACCTAGACCAAAAATGTCTTTGGTCTTTGGAGATCAAAGCTCAGGTAATAGTGTGGCAGTCTCTCAAGCTGAAGGTCGATGGAGGTCGTGAGTTCGTTCCTCAACCCTTGAGTGATTTTTTAATTTTACTCTCTTCCTAGTGTAAATCTTAGCCTACCCACTTTAAATAGAGTAAATTTTACTCCATACAATTTAATGTGCAGATGAATATACACACTTTGCTTGGTTCACAGATTTCCGTCTGGTCACATGCTCGTGCATCTGGGTCAGCTAAAGCATGCAGCACCAGTTCTGTGATTTTGGGACCTTCTGGGCCCGGCAGTGCCGCAGCCACATGTAGAGGATAAAGGCCTGTTTTCTATAACACAATGAAAAGGTTAGCTGACTACATTATCTGTGGAAAGGGGCGAATGCAGGGCAGGAAAGGAGGCATTGGTTGGTGAGAAGTGGTGCCATTTCTAATCAAACAAAGTCTCAGTAACCATATAATTTGTTACCTCAGATGAAAGACAAACATTTGTTTGAGCTCCACACAGAAGAAGTCTCCTGACAGTCTCTGTATCGGCTGCCATAATGGCCAGAAAGAGAACAGGTAAGGGGACTATTGAAGCGTTGGGGTCAGCACCCCGGTCCAACAGCAGCTTCATTGTGTTCAAACGAACACGGTGCCTGGTCACACAAACGCATACAAATGCATGTTTATAGATACAAACGGGGAAAAGTAGAGATGAATGAAACATACTCAAACTTCATGGCAGCCATTCTGCGCACAGTCTCCTGAGTATCAGAATGCTGGGGCAACCCAGTGTGGCTCAGAGCTTCAGCTGCCCCCTGGAGAATTTTATATAAAAAAAATATTTCTATCTGTTTCTGTTTTGCAGCAATTAGCATTAGAATATAGCTAGGTTTCATCAATATTCACATTCCTGGTGAAAACACTGACAAAAAGAGCTTGTTGCAACATGGCCTTTTTTGTAATAACTACGCTTCATGCATTCTCTTCAGTTGAGAGGCTGCATCAAAGCCTTCTGTATGTTCTAGCATACAATACATTAATTTAAAAAAGTATAAATACGTCTTTGGGAGCATGGTAATATTCATAATAGAATGTATTAATAATTTTTGGGAGAAAATGAGTTAAGTAAAGCTTAGCAATAAAGACGATGGCATTTATCGTTTAGAACTGTTTGTTTTCAAACCTTTATTTTGTTAAAAAAAAACAACTTAAGGGCAAAACATTTTAAAACTTCATTATTTATGTTTTTTAAGTGGCTTAGAATGATATTAAATATGCTTTTGTTTTTAGGAATAAACCCTCTCCCACATTTTTGATGATCACTACTCAGCTTTATTTTAATTTGGGTTATGGTGACACAACACTAGATTAAAGAGTTACTGTAAATATTTTTTAATGGCCACTTCATATAAAATGTTTGAGAGCCACTTATGTAATGTAGGTTGTTATAAATGCAGATGTTATATGCCTACTGATCAGAGGTAAGATCCCAGTTGGTCAGAACAGTAGAATTTGTCTGAGGTCTGCTGTTTTGACTAGATGAGTCTGTAGTGAAGTCCTGTGGGCTGGTCTGTAGTGGTTTTCCACAATATGACATCAAATCCTGACGAGACATGGAAAAATATGACGAGTCATGGCTCAATTATAGATATAGGCCCAATTGTTCAAAACTTGGTTATATCTTTAAAGGATCTTTGTGCAGTTTGTCACTTGTTTACTCACGACTGCCACCTCTGGCACAAAGCGTACCTGCATAATCTGTGTCAGGCCCGTTCATGGTGCGCGTGCGAGTACGTGCACGATCTTCAAGCGACAGCCACAGCTGACAAATGAAGATATGACTTCAGATGAGGTAAGAAAAACTCCACCCCTCCCCTTCGCAAAGGAACTGTGGAGTGTGTGGGGTCTGCACACTCTACTATAAAGGGCAGATAAAAGCTGATAGGTACAGTCAGAGTAAAATAGTCAGAGTAAAACAGTCAGGGCTCTCCGTACTCATCTGGGCATTGGTGGAGCATGCATGATGTAGAAAAGCTTCAACATGACCTTTTTAAACTTTTTATCCACTGGTTAAGTAGATTTAAGCGACCATTAACTTTAAAAGCACTGTTTTCTTGCTGTTCAAAACTCTGTTAACTTTAACCGGCTGTTAACTTGCTGTTAAAGTTAATAAACCTAAGGAGCACCGCTAACATTTTAACAGTGTGGTTTACTCTGCGTTTGTAGCTAATGCTGCCGTCTTGATGCCCGTTGAGCGCAAGAAAAAGAGTCTATCGAGGGTTTGATTTTGACATTGGTGATTATTCTGATGAAGAGTTACGCACACGCTAGCGCTTAGCTGTAATACAATGCCAAGTCTCATATTGAGTCAAAAGAGAACCAATAAAATGTTTTTTATATAAAAATAAAAAGTTTTTAAGACGAGTTCTAAAAGTGGACGGAGAGGGGACTTGCCCAACATTTAGTGGGAGGTGATTCCAAAGAGAGGTTACCTGTGATTATTCTTGTTAGCTTTCACGTCAATAATCAGACAACAACCCTGTGAATAGTGGCTAATTATTTAAATTTTATTTTAATTTAATATAATAATAATTATTATTTTTAAATTAATTTTACTTTAAAATAATAATTACAAATATTAGATGAAAAATACACACATAGAAGTATGTAAATACAAAAACAAGACAAATAAATCTAAACTATGCTATCAAAATATTACACAAAAATACAAATCAGTCAAAAATACAAATGTTAGACAAAAAAAACATTTGACAAAAATGTGAGAAACCAAATCATACAAAACATGCAATATTATATGCGACAAAAATATTGGCAAAAATATGACACAAAATATTCACTGAAAAGACACACAGTAGAATTATTTTTATAATGAATAATTTTAAAAAAAAAATCACAAAAACTCATGAATTGTTTCAACCATTGATTGAATAATGTTTTATTCGACAGCAGAAAAGTTCCTGCTTTTTTAAATGTAATCGGCGAGTGCCAAGGGTTGTTTGGACAGTATGCATTTCTTTTGCCGACCCGGAAGTAAACAAAAAGAGCAATTGTGGGATATAATAACCAAGAATTGAACAACCAGGCCATAGTTGTTACATTGAGAAATGCTTGTTAAAAACAAAACAAAAAATGAATGGTACCTGTGTTTGGGTTCGGGGTCCAGAAAGAAAGTAGAAAGGCTGACAAGGATAGTAGAGGACATGACACACCGACAATGCTGATAATCCCTCACAATTCACCTTGTCAATATTAGCACCCATGTCTAACAATAGGTGGATTACATCATCATGGCAGTTTACCTGGAGAACACAAAAAATAGCAACACTTGTCAGCACAGATTACAATCACAAAATAAGCAGCTAATTTGAAAAAGAAAGGAGATAAGGAGAATAAAGAAGAAAAATAAGTTGATTTGACCACAGCAGCAATCAAAGCAGTATGTCCCTGAGAATCTGCTACATCCGGGTGAACAAGGCCATCCAGGAGGATATTCAACACAGCCTGCCGTTCTCCTCTGGATGCTTGCTGGATCAACAGTTCTGATGCTACTTCCAAAGGTCCTTTAGGACTGAAACCATCCTTTTTTAATGAAAGAACTTCTGCTACATCCCAGTCCAAAGTTTCAGCTTGTCGCCTGAGAGACACAAAAAGACACAAATTGCAACACATTTTCATTTTCAAAAATATTTTTATGCAGGCTTTCCTTTTTGTAAATACAGTATTGTGTACAAACAAATTGCATATAACCTGTGTTTGTGAATATGCAACAGCATTTTGGCCGGTAATGGCAGCGTGGATAGTGGATCTCGTTTGTGGCCTTCATACGGCTGAGAATCAGGTTCACACAGCTGGCCGAAAAAATGCTGGTCAAGGTCTCTTCTAATACCCGAGGGCAATGGAAGGTGGTCACCATCTTTGGAATAATTCTCAATCCCGGAAGGGAGTATAGTAAAGTCATCATAAAGCAGCAAATTGTCATCTTTCTCTATCTAAAGGAGTGGAAACATTGAAGTGAGTTATATGGGAAAACTACAAGCTGAACTCTGAAAAATTGAAAAATACATGTCATTATTATTATCATTATTCTTATATATTTATTTATCTTTTAATGATTGTATATTATTATTTATTTAGTGCTGTCTCTAGCACATAGCCTACAAATTACATTGAAAAATATGTGGACAATGACAGTAACTTGTTTTTCTTTTAAAAGGAAAGTCAAGTCAGAAATGTTCTTTACAATATTATGTATTACTGAATGCGCTCCCACTATTGTGATTAATCTTGCTTTTGTGGAGTATTAATAAAGCAGAAAATTGCACCCATTTTTATCCATCTCAGGGGGCAGCCATTTTGCCTGTATAGATAGATAGCCACTTGCTGTCGACTGAAAATGACATCACAGTGCCTACCTCAGGTCTCAGGTAACTGGGGCTGTGTCCAAATTTGTGAGCTGCATCCTTAAAGGCTGCATTTGACAGCCACATGACATAACAACCGGCACGCCTCAAACGCACGGCAGTGTCCAAATTCACGTGGCCTTCAAATCAGGCCTCTGCTTCCATGGAGATGGGCCCTGAGCAAAGATTCCGTCACTGCTGCTGGCTGCTGTTTGGTCAATGGCGAATATTCACGAGTGAGCGCCAGACTCTGCATTTCCATTTCCGCTCCCACCGGACTCACGTGCAGCTGTGTTCAAATTAACTGAATGCATGTCCAAATTCGCCACAGTTCATTTATGCAGTCCAAGGAGGATCCATGAGGAGGAGCCTTGGAAGGACCCAGCCTGTGCAGGGTCTTCGAGGAATCAGTCTACGAATTTGGCCACAGCTTGAGGTTGGATTTGGTCATGATGGCCAGCTGAGCCCTTGGACACAGTGTTGTCATTTTCAGTCAACAGCAAGTGGCAAAATGGCCGCCCCCGTGAAATTGATTTTTCAGTTTAATTCATATTCCAAAAATGCAATATTAATCAGAATGCCATGTGTTTAAACTAATGGGGGCGCATAGAACATATTGTAAAGAAACATTTTGACTTGACTTCCACTTTAATTTTGCGGCCACATTTGAAATGCTAAAGATGTGATTAAAATGCACATTTGGCACATTTGTAAATACACCATAACCTGCCCAAAGTCTTTTTTTCAGTTTCAAAGCCATTGTGGTGGTGTACAAAGGACAAATCATAAAATCTCTTTCAATGTCCAAATACTTCTCTATGTAGCTGTATGTAAGAATGTAAAGTTACATTCTTTGACCAAGACTCTTAAGATGTGATCATATTGATATTCATTTTCTTCATCCTAATGTCATATATATGCTGAAAACAGCTACATTCATTATTCACCAAATTAGTTATATGCATGGATTGTGTCTTAACATACTAAATATGTTAACCATTAGGCCACTAAGCATCGTCTTCTTGAGCTATTAAATCCAATTTGTCCGATAACAAATTCCTTGCTAACTTAATCTTGGTCATTGGCCACAAAGTGATTCTCAAATTTTGTTCCAAACAAATAAATTATCCAAATTAGGGATAATAATTGAATTCATTTCTACAAAAATTCAGAGGGTTTCATGCATGCTGTTTTCATATTTAGAAATACGATGACATCCTGAACACACGTCCACAGATCTCAGAATATGTCTGCCTGTACCTCGATCAAAGCCGCCAAAATCGCATTACACCACCCGAGCCACAACTTAGACCTGCTTTCACCTGGTCTAAAATATAGTCTACCTTCTGTCAAAGTGTAAAAGAAAAGGCCCTCGGTCCACCAGAATGGCCAGCATGGCGCAGCGTGGTCTGTCAAATTCTCAAAAACTAGACTTGCTTCAGCACAAAAATTAAGAGGTGCCAGTTTTTATGGCTGAGAGCTGTCTACAAAAATAGGGCCCTAAATGTTAGTGTTAAGAAAAAAAATATTTTCGTATTCTGCCATCAACAACAAAACAATTAAATTACATTACTTACACTTGGTAAATACGATGAGAAAATGAACTCAAAATCTTAACTAAGCATGGATTCCCCTCATTGTTGATCAATGAAATTAAGTCTAATGGCCATCCCTAACCAGTAACCACTTATCATATTTACTTCAGATTCACACATTAGAGAGTAATGTATCCTAATGAAAAGTAAAAATAAAAATTTTAAAAAGGCAAAAATTAATGTTCGTATCCACATTACAAACTGATACAGGACAATGATGTACTGTATATACAAGCTATTTTACTTTCAAATATGGAAGGTCTGCAATGAGTAATACTTTGTTGAACTCAACCAATGTTTACAACAAGCATTATCGTTACACAATACTTCAGTATTATACAGTGCTTACTGCTTGGTAGTTCTTTCTTTTTTTTCTAATACTGTTTAAAACGTATTATAGGTGGGTATTTTACCTGACTCTGAGAACCCGAGACAGTAGTTTGCTCCAAGTAGGCAGCATATTCAGTTAAGTTTTTCAGGCTGAAGCTCCCTTGTACAGAGTTACACATTTGTATCAGATGCTTCCCGTGCCATAGACCTATATCTTGACATCCTGATGGCTCACTAAGCACACCTGGACCAAACCTCTGGTCAGCATGATACAAACCCTGAAAAGGAGAGGAGGATCTAGTTGGTGTATGAAGTATTTGTGCTTGGTTACCTCCCACCATTGAAAGTGCATTTCATTCGGGTTACCTTAAATGTGGCTCCATCAGGAAAAATATGTTTTCCATATCCTTCTCTCCAGTTAAGGTAGAATTTGCCAATGAATTTGTTGCCCGTGCGCCAACAGTACATTCCATCACCATGCCTGTAGTCTTTGTAGAAAGAGCCCTCATAGAACTGCACACAGCAGATATTTGAAGGATGTTATCTTTTGACTCTCAATTAGGCACACTTTCACAAGTTAATGTTAACAATACTTTACAGGACACTTATACTATATTCTCCATTTACAAATATAATAATGATATATACTGTATATATATATATATTAATAATAATAACACAATTGACATTGTCAGAGAGGTTTTCTGTATTTTACCTGGTTCAATAAAATGGGCGAACTGGTGAACGGGCCTGAGTATAACCACTACATTAAACATGCAATAAAACCTGACAAAACTGAGTTCATGACACGGGTTTGTAATTAGGTATCTTTAACTTGATGGACCAAACGAAATGTCCTATGAATAAATGTGTTCGAAAGCACAAGCTGGTGAGAAACCTGAACATTTGTGGACAGCGCGTAAAAAGAAGTCGACTTCGTACACGGTGGAATGGAGAGAGCCACATGAAGTCGAGGTAATTAATTACCTCTTCATTTTTCCAGGTGTACCTCCCCTTGCCGTGTTTGAGGCCATTGACAAATTCGCCTTCATATTTGGAGCCGTCGAGAAACTCCTGGGCACCAAAACCTTGCCGACTCCTTGCCCGCCGCTCTTCTCCATCTTGGCCCCTGCGCGCAGTAACACCTTGTCCGCTTGACAACATTTGGAGCGGAGACTTGTTTTAGACGGAAAAAAATCTGCCACACGAGTAAAATGATAGGTAACATATATTAACTGTGTTCGATTGTAATGTGCGTTTGCTCTCGAAAAGTTGTCTTTTTTTATATACCTCTCAGATTCGCACTTGGAACTTTCCTGGTTGTCTTGACAACTACAGTATTTGTATTTGAATCCTGTGCGGATGTTGACGCGATGCGCATGTGCAAACTGTGAGCACTAGTTAAGGAAAATGAATTTTGAGTCTCGTGTCCCTTTAAGGTCTACAGAAGCGTATTGCATTCACTTGAAATAAAACCTCCTGTTTTTCTGATTTTTTTGGGGGGTTGCTTTGTTTTTTTGAGTATTTTTTTTATTTTCTGTTTTTCTGAATATTTTTTTCCTGTTTTACTTAAATATTTTTTCAGAAAAACAGGCTGAAAAAAATTATTCAGAAACACAGGAGGAAAATTTATTCAGAAAAACTTGGGGAAAAAACGGTGAAAAAAAATATTCCGAAAAAGAGAGCTGGTGTTCTGTTTTTCGGAGTAAAATTTTTTTTGAGCTCTGAACTCCAATTGACTTGTTACAGACTCGCTAATAGCGGAAGCGGACACTTTCCCGCATACCTCCAACGTACCTTCTGGCTCAGTTAAGGTAAGACATGTACCTTAATTAGTAACACACACACTATTATTAATGTCTTAGTGTAAGGTAGGTATATAATTTCGATCGGCAGTAAGCTTTTAGTAAGCTAACGTTTGGTTAAATAATGCCCAGCGGGATTTAGGCGTGATTCCCGCTGGGCCTTGATCATCCTTCACTTGACAAAAGTAGAACGAGCCATTCGTCATAACGTCGTTTATATGCAAGTACAGTATGCACTACTACGCTCCCGTACCTTAGGTTGAACGAGCCGTATGTAGGCTACGTCGTAACGTTACATGCTAAATATACGCAAACACTATGCTTAACGAGATAACGTCGTTAGGGTGACCTTATTCCCATTTCCACAAAAAGAGGACACTCGCCCCGGCCTTGAAATTGTGGTACCAGTCGCAGCTACAAAGTGCACTTCACCTCCTATAAGTCACGTAATGCCAACCGGACATTTCATGAATTTATGAAAGGACTTTAAAAAAAAAAAAGGTCTGTCCTCCCAAAAGTTAATTATTATTATGGCTCATATGAGAATCGTAACATATTGTTTAGCACGGGACACCTGTTTTAAGCATGTAACGATGAGGAAGGACGTTGCAAAGCCCTGATCTTGATGAACTATTTTCTAATTGATCATTAATAATAACAAAAGTAAGAATACTACTAAAACCCTACTCTGACATGTTGGCTTTAGTCTAATGTACTATTAATATAATAGTATTGTTAATGAATAAACTTTGACACACAAAAGGACACACAACACAAACCAGTTTGATTGGTGATTTGAGTGAGCACAATATTTACTGTGAGGTTGACTTTGAAATGATTATTCATATAGATTTGGCCTTTTCCTGTATTTTTGTAGTGCTAGCTGCAATGGCTGCATCATCAACCCCTGGCCTCCCACAAGATGATGGTCTGTGGGCATTTTTACGCAACAGAGGTGTTCCTGAGGAGCACATTCAGAAAATGCAGCAGAATCATGTAAGTCACAGGAAATTTGTTCCTGCAAAGCTACATGTAGTATTTTGTACCTTCCAACAATGCAGCTTGATGTAGAGACATCACTGCTATACAAATGAATATACAAACTATTTGCTTTATTTATTTATTTTTACAGGATTGGTTTTAAATATCACGTTTTAAAATTATTTTATGACATATTTTCAGAACAAATAGGTGTGTTCTGTACAGTCAAAGTAAGACTAAGGGTCATCATTGCATTTTTCCAGTATAGGAATGTGCAATAAATGAATCACGCTTGATAACTTAGAGATGCACTGTAGACATCATGGTCATGCAAATTACTTACATGGTGTAAGAACAGTTAGAACAACACGTTCACTATCATGCTAAAGTAACTACAGGTGCAACAATTAGTTGATGGGTTATCACTTATCTATTTAAACGGTTATTATGAGAAGTTTTTTTTTTTACTTAAAATTGTCCAAATCTTGTTATTTCAACAGTTAATGATCAATGATTTCTAATAGTCTTCCATGAACGCAGACTGATCGGCTTTGCGCTTAATCAAAATACTCTCACACATCTGTCAGCACGTCAGCCATGCCCCACCATTCGCCGCACGCACTCACTCACACATATGACGAAGACAACCCAAAGGGGACAACAATATTACCAGCACCTGACTAAATACACATTTTTTGTTTTCATAAACAAAAGCAATTGTTAGGTCTAGTTAACTGGCCTGTCATTTCTGTTAGGTATCATTTTCTATTATGGTTTGATAATGCAAAAATGTTTTTTCATCGATACGATAATCAGAAGAGTAATATATTTTCAAAAACAATCCATAGCTGCAGCCCCAAAATTAACACATTTTACCTTAGAAAAATACTTGCAACCACAGCTTTGAGTAGATTCAGGAGCTGATGGGTACTGCACTGTTACAGGATTATAAGATATACATTTGCAAAACAAAATGAACTTCTGTAAATTGGTGTAGACCTTACACTTTATTGGGAACAGCACTTTTCACATGTAGTGTCATCAGGTTCTCTCAGTTATGGTCTACGTATTCTCTATTACTTGTATAAAAATAGTTCTAAACGTATATGTCAGATGTTATATCAGCAGAATCAGCACACTACATTATTGCCAGCTTCATAATCTGTTTTTCTATTGTTTCATACTGTCTATTGTGTTATTATTTGCACTGATGATTGGTTGTCTTGCCCATAAGTAAATAGTCTTGGACATAAAGTTTCAGATTTTCATGTCTAATGTATATATTTTTGTTTTTTATTGTAGATTGACAGCTCAATAATTGGAGAAATGGATGCTGCTGCTTTGGCGTCTTACATTCCAATCTATGGTGACAGGATTGCCACAAGACGTTTCTCTATGGAAAAACAAAGAAGAGGTGAAGATGATACAAGAAGACTTTCCCTGTTAAAAAAAAACGTACTAAAAAATGGTCACAATGAGCAACAAAGTCTATGATCAAGGTTTTGAGGGGAAGAATACAGTGCAACCACAAAATGTGTGTCTAAAAAAATAACAAGAGAGCCTGGGAGACAACCATAAAAATAGAATTAGGATGGATACATGACAACAGACAAGTCAGAAAACGCAGTGGTGGAGGAACCAGAGTTGTTGAAATTAACAAGAATGCCACTAAGATTGAGTTTCTGTCACAAGCTAAACAACTGTTTTTCCCTAATGAGAAGTCAATAATGGGAACGTAGGAAGAGGTCAGTCATATCATAGTTGACTTTCAGGAAGCACAAGTTGATGAGGATGTTAGTGTGCGTGACTATTATGACATACACAAATTTGTTTTATTAAGATTTTATTTGTTTACAAAGACCATAACTGGTGAAGCTGACCCAGAAGAAGTAGCTGAAGTAGTGATAAATGAGCAACATGACAACACGACAGAATGTGGACAAGAGAAAGACACAATGGAAGAGGTGGAGCAACAGACACAGAAAAGTCATGACAGTGAAAGTCCAATACATAAAGTCAAAGATGATGATCTGAGCACTGCCATGATGTCAGCTGTTGTCTCTACTGCATCTGTTCAGATTATTGATCTTTCATCTTTGTGTGATACATCAGTTGTCAGTTTTTGCTCTTTGGCAGGTGGTCCATTTTTCGGTGATCTTGATGATACACTCATACATGAGCCAAACCTTGCAATAGAAGATGAACAAATGTGCATCCCCACCTACTCCTCAACTCCTACTGATGTTATGGCAGTTTCTGTTAGACCACCAAGTCCTGCCTATGAAGTTGTATATGTGAATGTGAAACTTCACAGAGTAACGCTCCTCGAAGAACTGATTGCCCAGTTCAAGGATGAAGCAATGATGACCTACTCTGTGAAATAGAGCTTCATTGATAAAATGGGGGCAGATGCTGATGGCGTGTCCAGAGATGTATACGCTGCCTTTTGGACAGAATTCCTAGACTGTGCAGCTGAAGGTGCAGATGTGAGGGGGCCATCACTCTCTGCAAAATGGCAAGAGGAGGGATGGAGGTCTGTTGGTAGGATATTGGCCAAGGGACTGGAGGGCCATGGGTATTTCCCATTTCGGCTGGCACAAGCTTTTACAGCAGCAGTTGCATTTGGTGAACATGCTGTTTCATGTGATGTACTGTTTGACTCCCTGATGCTGTATCTTAGTCAGTCTGAGCGTGACCTCCTGTCCACTGCTTTGCAAGAGGCTGTTGTCGGTGAAGATGAGGAAGACTTTATAGATCTTATGGATCGCATGGGTGTAAGAACAATACCAAAAAAAGATAACCTGAGAGCTATGCTTATTCAGGTCGCCCACAAGCAGCTCATTCAGAAACCAAAGTATGCACTTGATAATATCTCAGAGGTTGCAGGGCCAATACTTAGGGAATTTTTCCCCAATGTACCGGATATGAAGAAGCTGTATGACAAGATTAAACCAACAACACGGAAGGTGATTAAGATGTTAACAGCTTCTCCAGATACTGCAGCAGAGAACCAAAGTTGGCAATTTTTACATCAGTACATAAGGGCATTGGATGAAACTGGTCTCTGAAAGCTGATAAGATTTCTGACTGGGTCTGATGTTATTTGTGTTAAACAAATTCAAGTCATTTTCAACTCATTGGACGGATTAGCACGGCGGCTTATTGCCCATACTTGTGGCCCAACTGTGGAGCTGCCATCAACCTATAACAGCTACC
The DNA here is from genome assembly GCF_051991255.1 of Vanacampus margaritifer. Lineage (NCBI taxonomy): Eukaryota > Metazoa > Chordata > Actinopteri > Syngnathiformes > Syngnathidae > Vanacampus > Vanacampus margaritifer. The sequence continues at coordinate 2,221,392 of NC_135444.1, forward strand.
CTGAGCTTTGAGCTGAAATGGAGGCTATATTGTCCAGCAACTCTCTTGCAATGGACATTGCTTAAAAGTGGTGTTCACACGTTTCTCTTCCACAGCCATATGAGCAATGCATGTTTGGAATTTTTGAATGTGGGATAGAGAATGTTAAGAAAGATTTGTTCAGTTCAAGAGTTCTGTGATTAATGCCAAAACAGTAACATACACAGATTTACTGAGACAGTTTTTGTTATCAGAGCATGTAAATAGTCTATTGCTGGCATCAAGTGGAAACCTCCTGTCCAAATTTGGTGATTTTAAAATTTTTCACAAATTTTATATTATTGGTTAGTCTCCAGGTATTTTAACAATTGATTGACCAATCTAAAGTGTTGCGTGCTGCTTTTAACAATGCAATGACAATGGCTCAACAAACTTTCTTTTTTTTTTGATTCCTGGAAAGTAATGGTTTTGGAGTTGTGGGGATTCCACCCGATGCCAGCAAAATATGACTACCTCTGGGGCTGTGTGATAAGCAAGCATTGGTTAGTTGACTTGTTATTTTGGATACTTTATCAGCAGTCAATAACACACTTTTGTTTTCAGTCTAGGATGAGAATTAAAAATACCTCTGTTATATTTTCCACTGTTAAATAATGCAAGTTGAAACACTACCTCATATCAGATGTTAATATTGACAGCATATGTGGATCTGTTAAATTAAAAGGTACTTTTGATTTATTAAAAAAATTTTTCGTGTCTATATTGTTGAGTCATGTAGTTCAGGAATCATACTTTCTGAGACGATGTTTATGTTTGTACTACAGTGTGAACATTGGTCATGTTTCTTTTGGTGCTTTTATTGCAAAAGGTTACTTACATGTATCAAATGTATGCAAACTCAGGTCAAGATGCTTGCTCTAATAAAAGCTATTCATACAGTATGCTTCATTTGCTGAAAGTTTATTGGCAACTGCTTTTTAACAAATGAATACAGCGACATTGCATTCAAATACACATACCATCTATTGCACCATTGATGCAGATTCCGTACGGTTTGAGTTTGTCATAAGAGTCTACATGCCACAAAACGTTTGGGCCTGGATTCTGGTAGATACGGCGCCTCAGTTGCACACCATGCGGATCCAGTATTTTCATCAGTATCCTGATTGTTTCTTGAGTCATACACAGCCTGAATGCATTTCAAATGCATAATTTTGTAGCCATGGAGCATGCCATATCTATCCAACTGATCCTGGACAAACATTGCTACATTTAGCAGATCTGAATGGGCTTTCCTCCTGAACAAATGCAAAGTTCTCAGGTGCCTGCGTAAAGTCGACAAACTAATAATGATACCGTCTAAATGACTCAAACACAGGACTATCTCCCAGTGCCTTAAACCCATATCAAAATAAAACTTGATTAAACTAAATAAGATGGTCATGTTTACTTACTGGCTCTCAATAAAGGAATGAATGTGTATACTGTATTGTGGTTTGTTCTCTAATCTTTGAGGGAAAACCCCTTAAAAAAATATTCAGAAAAACAGAGAGAAAATAATATAAAAAAAAAACTGAAAAATATTAATTTTATAAAACAGGGAAAAATTACTCAGAAAAACAGAACAAAAAATATTCAAAAAAACAGGGGAAAAAATACTCAAAAAAAAAACAACGCTCCCTCAAAAAAAGTAGTCAGAAAAACAGGACTTTTTTTTTCCCAAGTGAATGCAATACGTGTTTACATTTATTTACATTTATGTATATAACATTTTGCTAATTAGCAGATTACAAGGGCTTTCTCATTGTCATCTTTTAATACATTTAATTTGTAATGCACTTTACATTTCAAAGAAATCTCAAAGTGCTAATTAAAAATAAAATTACAACAAATTAAACAGTTAAAAACCATACAATCTAGCAAAAAACAAATCAATTAATTAATAGGCCTTTTCAAAAAGAAAGGTCTTGAGGCTTTTTTTTTTAAACTTCCACATTTTGTGGAGACCTTCACGGTCTCTGGAAGGGCATTCCAGAGCCGCGGGGCAATTATCTGGAAGGCCCTGTCGCTCATGGTGGAGAATCTGGACCTAGGCTGGTGAAGGCAGTAGGTGGAGCATGAGGAGCGAAGTTCTTGTGTGGCATTGTGGAGGGTAAGTAATTTACTGAGGTAGGCAGGGGCAGTTTAATGAATGAATGCATTTCTTCCCACACTTTACAAAATAACCCAAAATAATATACTCATAAAACAATATACTCATAAAACAATACAACATTTGCAATTCGATTACTACAAATAAATCTTGCTGCATCCTTGCATAGTTTCATTGTGACCTCACAATGATAGAAAAAAATGTGATACAGTTTCAGGAGTAGCTGAGCAAAATGAACACCTGGTATCAATATCAATTTTATTTTTTTCATATAATGTTTTACAGGGTACATTTTGTGTGGAACTTTAAAAGAAACTTCTCTAATTTGGTTAGTGATCAAAACTTGTGAGACAACAACCATACTTTGGACCAGGGTATATTTGCATGTAGAAATATTGTATGGTTTAGTAGAAAGTTCACTCTCAAACAATGAACAGGTAGCTCAGTTATTTTTCTTGTGATAGAGCTAAAAAAAAAAATCCCACAAAGGGTGTTTACAGGATTTGCAACACACATGTAGGACACACCTTGGACAAAAACATCCATCCATCCATCCATCCATCTCTATAAAAAATAAATAAAATAACTGAACCAGCAAGAATATGATCTTTAATTTGAGCAAAATCTCTATATGACACAGGAAAGTTAAATTACAAAATTCCTCAGGACTGATAAAGTGACCCTCAGGACTGGAGTACGTAGCTGACTCTAAACACATATCCTTGTCAAACCAACTCTTTATGAAATGACTCTTATTTTTGTACAATATATTACCATTATTTCATAAATAGTAACATTGAGGTGAGAAGCTGTGTTTATAAATCAAACTCCAAGCCAATAACACCTGTTTATGAAAGTCAGCTAATTTGAGTGTTATCCTATTTATACTCTATTGTAATTACAAACAATTCGGAAAAGCAGATCCCCAATCTTATCAAATGTAAACTTAGATAGATGAAAATCCACATCAATGAATCATTTTTCATAAAATGTCTCAAACTTTTATCAATGGATCAAAATTAAGAACATACCTTTCTTGTATATCTTTGGTTAAGATGATTATCGAATAAATGTTTCAGGATTTATTTGATATAATTTATAAGGAAGCTAGTCTGTGATAATTGAAAACTTGTTGGGCATAGTAGTTTATTAACAAGCTTAATTGCTTACCAGCAGTCTCCTTAGAGTACACCCATTCTCATTTAAGTAAAACTACCCTGTCAGTATGTGTTACAAGGAACTTATTGGGTAACTGATACTGCTGTAATTTTTTCAATCCTTTGTGAATATTACGGTTAGTTTTAAATTTTAAATACTGTTGTGTGGTGGTTCGCTTCCAATCTGATGTGTCAGTAATATTTTGTAACAATGAAACTATGTGACAAATTAGTAGAAAAATCAATAAAGATTTTATCTACACACAAAAACAGCTAATCATTGTTGACGAGTCGCTTAAAGCGGAAGTCAACCCTAAAAATGTGGTGACAATAATATATGTGATCTCACTAGTCGATACATGACATTCTGATTAAAATTACATTTCTGGAATAAGAGTTATGAAGTAGCCGTTTTTATCTATCTCAGGGGGCAGCCATATTGCCACTTGGTGTCGACTGAAGATGACATCAATGTCGCTGAGGGCTCAGGCAACGACCAATCACAGCTCACCTGTTTTCTGAAGCTGTGCTGTGATTGTTTGTTACCTGAGACCGGAGCAACATTGATGCCATCTTCAGTCGACAGCAAGTGGCGAAATGGCCGCCCCCTGAAATAGATAAAAACGGCTAGATTTTGCTGCTTAACTCATATTCCATTAACGAATATTAAACATAATACTATATTTTGACTAGTGGGGCTTCATAGAATATATTATTGTAAATCATTTTTGGGGGGCTTTCCCTTTAAGAAGCGTGCTTTAGTGTTCCATCAACCATTTCCTGGTGACTACTTTCTTTTTTTACCATCATGAAACCTGTCATTCAGGACATTATGCAATATGAGCCAACATGAGTTGCATAAAACTGCCTTTTGTTAATAATGCTGTGATTGACAGTCAAATCACTACTATCCTGATATATTCTGCAATCAGGGGAAAAAACAGGCATAATTTGAACCACTTTATCCATTTATTAGTCAGTTGTTCAATTAAAAAAACAAAACAAATACAGCACCTTAAAAAAAAGTGCTCAAATGAGGTTCAGTACTTACATACAATATATACATTAATGAAGCGCTAATGTCTTCCACCATTCCGTCTTAGAAAAAGGTAGTTACCAGGATTTTTCTACAAGACTGGGTGAGAACAAATCATGTGCTCTAACAACCATCCCAATCCTCACGTTTAACTACCGGTACACAGTTTCCTTAAGGGAAAGCCATGGTGTAAATCAAACTGAGTTTCTTTAACATGCGAATACACAAAACAACAAACAAAATAATACATTCCCTTCATGTCCCCAATAAAGGTTTATTGTTGTTGAGTGCACTAATGATAACATTAAGGGAAGGACAGGAAATTTGGGGAGTCTGTTAGTTGATTAACATTTTAGTCATTGCTTCTCTCTTCAATTGTGAAAGTCTCCATAGGATGCTTGCTCAGGGCCTTGATATCATCCAGTAGACTGGTCGGGGTCAAAATGTGGGAAGATCCTAGAAGTGAAACACAAAATGAATTCAGGCTGTCAAACACCATAGAATTAAAACATTAAGCTTGACTTACATAAATACTATAAAATATCACAATTACCTATATCACCTAAATTAAATGTACCTAATCTGCTGCACGTGTAATGCCACATCAGTACACACCTATGATGACCTGACAGGATTTGACAGTCTGTGTGACCTCATAGGCACAGCGCATCTCAGAGTAGCTGATTCCTCCAATGACGAAGATGATGAGGCGTGACCCCGTCCGACGTTCATCCTGAGCGCTATATTTATGTTTCTGACGTGCACTGTGGGGCAAAGAGCATATTATGGCAATCAAATGATCAAAATCTATCACAAGCTGAGTTTCCATTACAGTTTTTAGCTAAATAAAAGCGATATTTAATAAAATTTGATAAAGCACAATTCCGATTTGTAGGTGTTTCACTTCTGAGGCGTAATTCTTGCAACGTCCCGTCTCGTGAAATCTCGTAATTCTTGTAGGACGTTCTCATGTAATGTTGCGAGAGGTTTGTTTACGGAAGATGGACACCCAGAGTTGTTACGATTGCTTTAAAAACATCTCTCTTAAAGCTGATTAGTATCAAAATACTGTAATAACACAACCGGGGCAGCACCATTATCCAGTCACGTGATCGCGATGACGTACCCAGTGCGTAAGCAACGGGCGCCTTTGTTCATTTAAATGCAAGTTTTCTGATGTAAGAGGCAAGAACAATACAGTCTTCTGTCACCAAATACTGCGCCAATTCTGATCAGCATAATCCTCAGCATGTATGGTTTCATGTGCTTTCTTGGGTGGTGGTGTCTCCTAATGTAGGGGTAAGCATGCTGAACACAACAAAAAGTACTGTAGCTGGCAGAGTTAGTAAAATTTGTCCGGATCTTTACCGTCCATGTTAGAGACAGTCCATAAATGACATATTCCAGGGTGACGTATGTAAATGGTAACTTGAGTCCCACATTTGTCACCCTGCAATATGTAATTTGTGGACGGTCCCTAACTTTTACTCGCTATTGGGCTCTGAATGAGTCATCATCGGTCAGTTTCATCTTCACTTTTGGCTGGACTCAAATCTTCAGCGAGTCTCCCGTGGGCGGTTGTGATTTAGAAGACCATTTCATACATGGTCACATTATGTTGTATAAGGAAGACTGACAGCTTCTCTCATCAAATTTGCAATAGTATAACTTTTAGAAATGTAAACTGTTTCTGAACATCTTTGCAACCTTCAGTGTTGGGAAAGTTCATTTTCTATGCAAACGAGTTCAAAGTTCAGTTAAATTTTTTTTTAAATGAACTAGTTTAGTTTTTTTCCCCTCGAACTAAGTTCATTGTTCCAAAAATTAACTAGTTCAGAATTCATAGTTCAAGTTTTTTGATTGTTTCCCCACTTTCATTTTCAGTTTTAAGCATTACATTACCCTTATCTGTTCATCATATTTATTTTATCTTGTTATGCTCACAAGTCTTGGGACGTAGTGGCTAAACTGGGAGCTCAGGGATTGTATTTTGTGTGATGCCATGTGGAAAAATGTGTTAGTATATTTGGATATTGGATATTCATATGCTTCAATTTCGAGCAAACGAAAATTCCTTGAATCATTGAAAATTAAACTTTATATATAACTTAAAAGGAGAAATTAAATGATTAAAAAAGTTAAATAAGAGTACTGTATACTATAATAATGGAACTTTAAAAAAAAGACTGTTCCTGAGCATGTTGGCCTCTAAGGGGCAGTATGGGTTTTTTTTCTATTGATTGCACTATTTATATAATTAGTTTTTCACAGATCGGGATTTTTTTCTGCCTGTAAGTAGTGTTATCTTATCTTATGTGTTTCCACAGCGTTTGTGTGTGACTATTTGTTATTTGAAGAAATACCAATATCAAAGTTGATGCGACTTTCCTGTTAGCATTTGAATGGGATCTTTCAATCACTTAAGCATTAGCACTAACGACGTTTTATAAACGAAACAAATTATATTTAAATATACCAAGTTTGTAATTCTTCTTCTTGTGTGTTTAGTTTTACAGTGAACTCTACCTGGGGTGTCATTACCGGACACTTCGTGACGGCAGAATTACATATGCTCCTTGTGTTTCTGCAACACAAGCAAACATCGGGCAACCACACATTGCATTTTGATGACTTATGCGCCTTGCAACTGTTTGTGTCAGCTGAGGTTGCCAAACAATGGCCTTTTCTGTCTAACTAAGGCTCTGTTGTATTCACTTGTTTTTTTCTCCTTGTAGTCTAACTAGAGAGAACCTGGCACCCTTGGGCAAAAGTGAACTGTGTTCAAAACCATTCATTAGCCCTAGGTAGGATAAGATTACACTACTCAAAGGCACAAATTATTCCCAATCTGTGAAGAACGAGTTATTTTAATAGAATTCAATCACAATTTTCTTTTGTTCTCATTGTATGTGTGTACACAATGGATGCACGGTACCACACTTAGAGGCCAAATTGAAAATGCTTTAGCCATTTTGATTGGATCATGTTTCTTTTTCCCAGTCATTGTGACATATGACTTGAATGGCTTGGGACATAATAGGCTAACCTGGGATCTCGGGCATCGTATTTTGTGCCACATCATGTGCAAATGTATGTTAGTATGACACAGCCTTTTTCACTACATTCATTTTGTAGCGACATCACTCCTAAATCTTAACTCTTTGACTGCCAGCCGTTTTCAGAAAAGGGATGCTGTGGGTGCCAGCCGATTTAAGCATTTTGACTGATCTTTCAAGGTCCACAGAAAATGTTGTGTTTGGACTATGGAAACACACATACTACCAAATGAAAGATTGAACTCTCATCTTTCAACAGAAAAAAATGTTTGTTTCTACCTTATTCCGTTTTTCAGTAATCAACAATAGAAAATGGTTAGTTTCACCCAAATGCTCTGTTTTGGACCAAAATACGGAGAAATCAAGCTTTTTATGAAACAATATTATTTCATGCACTCTAGTGAATTTGACACCTTTTTTTTCCATGAATGATGCCACAAACACCTAAAGTGCTTTACTTCTGTAAAACACTACCACCAACAATGAAAAAGTGTTTTTTGATAGCAAAATACGTTTATTTACATTCAACAGTGTAACAAAGTTGACAAAACAATTTGGCAAACTATTTACAAATGTGTGCAACTGTGGTACTATTTACAATTGTGTGGATGTTTCAACTACAGTTTTTCTTTTTGTGTAACACTCCCCCTGCGTCCCCTTGGGACGCAGCAGGATTTGCACAACAGATTAGTTTCACTGCGATTGTCCCTTCGCGTGCAGACGCTACACTTTCTTACCGGCCTTTTTTTCTGGGGAATAGCAAGTATATCCTGCAGTGTGTGTTTGGCCATGTTGCCATCAAGTCTAGTGTACTATCAGGATCATGATACGGTGACGTTACGGTGGTGTTACGTCTGGCTTCGTCATGTCCTTCAGTTCCTATACCGGGTGGTAATAGATGTTCTGATGCATCTTATCCACTCCATTCATGGTGGCATCGTAGTCCAGAACCAGTGTATTCTCCGTGATCAGACTGTACCCACTCCTCCGATGAATATGCATTGGACTCGTCGTCCGATTGAACGTCCGCCTGAGCGTGCTCGGTTGTCCTCCGCGTTTTCCGGCGTTAGCATCGCTAGCCGGTGAGGCTTTACGACGTGATCATAGCCGCCGTGTCAACGCTTCCAACTTCGGCGTCAACCTCGGAGTCACCATCATCATCATCGTCGTCATCAATGTGCTCTTTAGCATTAGTCGATGCTTTTCGTCTTTGAAAAAAATGCTCTAGCGTGAGCTGCTTGCAACCGGTCGCCATTTTCGCTTCCTCAGCCATTCTCCCCTCAACACTCTAGCTCCGCCTCACGTCTTCTACTGACGCCTACCCGATCTTGTCCAAAGAGTCATTGCTGCCATCTAGTGCCCAAAAATAGTCATTATACTAACTCGATCTGCTTGATACTTTCAGCACAGCTGGCCAAGGCTTTCCTCCACCCGTCTCCAAAAAACAAAACAAAAAAAACATAGTTAATGTCTTTTAACGTCTTTGGCAGCCCTCATTTGGATTTTACGAAATGTTATTAAACGTTTTTGGCAGTCAAAGAGTTAAAAGATGACCAGAAAGCGCCGGCAATTTCCATTTTCGGTCGTCAGCAAACAACACAGCATCTATATTCCCATTCACCACATTGTGGTACACTCAAACCAAACCCACCTGACAGCTCCGGAACCATTCCAAGCAGTTGGACACTCAGACTGGTGTGGCCATTCCCTAGTGTCCAGTTTGTTCTCCACAGCATCCTGAAAATAACAGTTCTCATTTATGTCTATCTCTTGATAAATTAAATGTGGTTTAATGCAACTAAAATTGGAAGCATGATAATTACAAGACTTTTAATTGTGAGCTAATGTGACAAAAGGTGAAGAACACCAGTCACATACTGTTACCGTTGGTATTTATTGGGAAAACAAATACTAATTTCAGGTGAGGAATTAATTTGTTATTATCTTAATGGGAGTATGTTCAACACTGTAACAATGTAATACAGTATGGAAAACTGCACAATATATAAGAATGCAATTATACAAAGGTTGATGCAAGCTCAAGTGGCGATGTTTAGTTAGTTAAAGCAGTACAGAAAGAAAGCCAATGTTTACTAAAGCTTATACTACACTTGGTTCAAATAACAAAACAAACAAAAATAGACACACATTTATTTGTATTTATACAAACTTGGGAGGTAATTCCTTTCTGGATTACACGTGATGCTTTGAATTTCAGTTCTGTTATAATAAACGTCAACGGAATAGCAGCTTTCCGAGTCAATCTGTAGAAACAGTTTTTTTTTTAAATCAAACTTTAAAATCAAACTATCGTCACAAGTGTCAAAGCCACAAACTTCCACAGGAATTAAAAAGTGAAAGAAAGCACAACATTTTCATTACAGCTCTTTGTGCAGTAGTGTATAGCAAACCAATCAAATAACCTCACAAAAGTTAACACTTCATCATTTTCTAACAAAAATGCCTTTCAAAGGGATACAGAACTGTGGTAGGACAGTAACCCAGATTCTGCTTCAGGTTGACATTAACCACTTGTGTTGCAAGTCCACCCCCACCCCAATATATTGCATCATCATACATCTCAACTTCTCCTATGCACACTTATCACTTCAATTGACAGATATTCGGCAGCAAGCAGATTGTTTGTTCTGAATTAAAATTCATTAAATGATGTGGCACAATTTGGCAGGTTTCTCTTAAATGATTACAAAAATCCAACAAATTATTTCTTACTGACCTCCATTACATCTTTTATGCCAGGAGTCCACCTGGAAAGTTTGTAAGTCTCTTCCTCAGAACGGTCCCGTCTGGTAGGTTTGCGGGAGAAGAAACTGGGCTGAAATCACAAGTAGAAAAGAATAGAAATGAGAATCAAAATTGAATTACATTCCAAATAAAGCGTTAACGCTGACTACAAGCCTCAATGTTGGTTTTTCAAGAAACCGTTGAAGCATTCCGTTGAGCAATTTAGTTGTAAATGTTCAATCAATCACTTTTGATTCTCCACATACAGACGTGATGATGGAGACTCCAAGCTCCTTCCAGTTCAGGATAACTTCTCTTTCATCTTCAATTTTCACATGTTGGATAAGTTTGTTCAAATTCTCATCTGTTGTTCCTGGTGACACACATGAAACAAACTATAGTTTACAACAGCTGATAAATACCGTTTAGTCACCTTGATCTTCACTTGGTGCGATATTTAATAAAAAGTACCCAACTTTATCTCACTGTAAAAAATAAGTACAAAATATATAGGATTCCAATATGAGTGCTGAAACTATTTGAAGCAGAGCGCTGTAGGTTTGAGAGATAAGGGGACTGGGGTGTACAGTATAATCTAAAACCTAGACAGCAACGGCAACCAGAGGACAATCAGCAACAGGCTGACTTTCGGTGAGCGCTCCCAGTCTGCTGCAACTGCTTTGCCTTAAGAATTGTTGACATTCTCTTGCTTGTGTTTTCTCGTAATACAGTCATTCAACCATTTGTCCACATCGTGATGTTAATTAATGTGTTAATTATGGCTCATCTTACTTCTTTCTGCCTGGCCTTGCAAATTCTGTAACTTTTCATTATATGGTCATCTCATCTGTACTAAGCTATCTGGACATTGTTTCCAGCATCTGTACATAACACGTCTTTCTCTCCATGCACTGGGCAAGCAGTTACTCTTACTCTTGGGCAAAACCAAGCAATGGTCTTCATGTCATACCCACTTATCAAAGTCCTTTAGCATTCTCATGTCTGTCTGTTTTAAAGTTCAGCTTTCTCCACAATACAGTGGTACCTCGGAGTTTGAACATAATTCGTTCCTGTGAAGTGTTCAAAGTCCGAATTGTTCAACCTCCGAAAAAAAAAATTCTCTTAGAAAATAATGTAAATGTAATTAATTCATTCCCAAGCTCCAAACACAAAAAAATCCCATTTTAATTTCAATTTGTTTTTTTTACATGTACACCCGGTACAGTATTTACACACAAAAAATACCTCACCTTTTTTGTTGTGGTGTGATGGCATCAGTGGATAAAAAATGCTACGTTAATGGTGTATTTGACCTTGGGCACATTGTTAGACTACTATGGGGTCCTTGCGTGCGTTCTTAATGTCAGACGTGTTGTTGAACAGCTAAGGGGGGGGTCCTCGTGCCAGTATTTACGGAAGTAGTCAGTCACGGTAGTTACAACGGCGCGATAATCTCCTTCCTAAATCCATTATGGTTTGTAGCACTGCACGTTTTTCTTTGCTGCCACTGGCACAGCTGTCTTTCTTCGGGCCCATGTCAAAGAAAATTATCGTGGAAAAATCAAAATGCACTCGCAAATGTAAGCAGCACCTCTGCAAGTGTTCACGCTGACTGGAAATGAGGAGCGCTTTGTCTCAATGACCGCAACTTGAGCATTCGGCATTGCTCGGTTTCACTCTGCTACCCATTTAAGGTATGTTCGGCTTTGCTTGCTTTGTTCTGGAGTTCAAACTCCGAGACCGAGGTCAAACCTAGGCATTTTTTAACTCCGATTTTTTGGTTGAAGTCCGATTTGTACGAGTTCCAAGACGTTCAAACTCAGAGGTTCCACTGTACTGGGCAATATTACAGACTAAAGATTTCATCAGCTGATTCTATGGTTTCAGGCCAAGCTTTAAAATGTACCATTTACGCTGAAGATGTAAAGCAGCACAGCTCTGATCTTGTCATAGGTGCTGTATGGGTACAGCAGCACTGGCAACAGAGTCCTCATGGGATCCTTCACTTTCACTCCTTCTACGTCGGAGCCCACAGCAAGGTCCTACAGCAGTGATAGTAAATGAAGAATGATTAAAAAAAAAAAAAACTTTCTAATCTACAAACTAAACTGAAGCGTCTCTCAACTAAATTCAAGCAAAGCTAAGTAATCCAATGATTTCACCAAAACAGAATAGTAAGCTCAGACAGACCTGCTCAGCTTTGCAGAGTTTCTCTAAATTGTTGGAGAAATGTTTCATACAATCTTCGGCCAACTGCAGGTGAACGGTTTTCTAGTATTAAGAAATAGGGGCACAGATCAATCATTATGATGACAATTTAACTCTTATTTGAAAATTGAAGAGCCAGAAGTAGAAACAATATGAAACAATAGATGCAATTAGGGATGAGCGAGTACCGATACCTGGTATATTTCATGGTATCGGTACTCGCGACGAATATCGATACTGGTATCAGTCCCTGCTCTTGTGGCCGTTTTCCGGTCAGGAACTAAAGGCTCAAATGGTTATTTTGTATTTACTGACCGCCACAAGTACATCGAGTACAAAAAATCCGAGGGCTTTTTCTTGCCTCGAGTACTTGTTTATTTGATGCTTTAGGTAGCTGACTACGGGCTACTTTTAATTTAGCCACTTATGTCACCCAACGCAAGGGAAGGCAGAAGAAGTGGATGTTACTTATTTGATTCAAGCAGCGGGAACGAAGTAATTAAAGACAAATCGAAGGTGCCAGCGGAATGCGGAAATGGCGACGACGACAACGAACAAGGTTTCCGTAGTTGAACCTGTGGAAGGATCATTACCGGAGAGAGCGAGCTCCCGCGGCAAACGAGGCCAAGTGTGCGGCTGACTCGCGCGAGCCCGGCCCAAAGCTGCGGGCAAGCGAGTGGTGGCGGCTCGGCCAAGAGGCCGACCATCCGCCCCGCGGGGCCGCCGCCGCGGTCCGCTCCCGCCCCACGTTCACTCAACCTGGTCCAGGCCGGGTCGGCCTGGGGTAAGTTTCCGCATTTGCGCCCAAGGCGCCTTGAATGGAGCGAATGACACGATAGATAAATATGTTGTATATGTTATCTTAGCGTGATGTGAAGGCTGCCACGTTACGTTTGAACTGGCTCCCGATTTAAGATGTGGCTTGTAGGGCAATACTTCAGTAGCTAATGCGTTTCGTGTCTGCAGATTCATCACAAGCTTTTTTTTATTATTTTTTTTAAACTGATAACACAAAAGGATAAAATGCCTTTAAAATACCCTATTTAATTTGACTTATTAGGCCTACTGGTCAACTGCTCCAAATTCATAAATGCACAATCACTACCCTGGCATATAATGTAAGTGTACAACTTAAAAAAATAAAGAAAAGCATTAAACTTACTTGTTTTTCATTATTAAGGGATTTTTTGTTGTTGTGTACTTACTCTTTATACAAGCAAAAATCTATTTTATTTGAGTACTTGAATATTCAATAGAATTTTCAGTTGAGTATTCAAATACTAAAATACTCGATAGTTGCAGCCCTACTGTATTCCTTAAAAGGAAGTTGTACAACCATTTTGATTGGGACTCTTCCCTGACAACTGGATTATTTGTTTCATTTTATTTATCTATTTTTTTTAAATTCATTTTATTGTGTGCCCTATGCAAAATGACTTTTATGAGCAAATTGAAATAATATATTGCCATTAATTTCAAGCAATTTTAAGAACATTTGCTAAAATTAGGCTATATAGGTCATTTTTATTTATTTATCATTTTATGTATCATAAGTACTAATGGTATTGGCACTTGGTATCAGTGAGTACTGAAGATTTGAAAAAAGTGGTATCAGACATCCCTAGATGCAACAATACACACAACATAGGCCTACTGTAGGCCTACAACACACACACACACACGCACACACAAAATATCTAAACTCAATCAGAACAGAATTGAACATAATCAAAACTGCTAGTGTTATCTATCCAACGCTTTTCAAAGAACATCCATCCAGCCATCCATTATCTGAGTTAAACTATAATTGAGAGGCCAGATCTGACACTACATTCTGTAAACCTTGTGAAAAACATGTCACATTACGAGAAAAGAGGCACCACACCCACGTATCACTTTCATTAGAGTGTAGTGGGGAATCCCCGAGATGTGCAAAAGCCAGGCACTGCACAGTGTAACATACCTGTGTCAGCTGTTTACGGATTGATGGCATCTTTTTCATCATTTGAGCCAAATTGCTGATGGTGATCTGAAAATAAATTAATGCATAAATTAGAAACAAATAATCAGTGAAATGTTTTCTGCGCTGCAAAATCTCTAACCAAAAAGCTATGATGAAAGTACAGTAATCTCCGCCCACCACCTTCACAGTCAGATGGAATCCAGCACAACAGTGTTCTCAAAGTCTACTATTACAAATATAAGGAATGCATATGGCTATAGGACCCAAACATATACTACTGTAAATATTTTGTATTTTTGCATCTATTCCAATACACAAGAGGATCAAAGTCTCTACCTAATGTGTAATCTGAGAGGGAAAATTGTATTCTAAAACTATAAAGGAAGTACAGTGCCCTGCAAATTAGATCTCCTTGAACTTTTTGACCTTTAGCCACATTTCAGGCTACAAAGATATGAAATTGGATTTTTTTTTGTTGTAATTTAATCAACACCACGTGGGACACTACCGTGAAGTATGATATTTTGAACTTTTTATTTATTTATTTTTTTTCTGATGTTTTCTGAATAAGCTAATGCTGACCTAAATACTATATTATAGGGCTGGGCAATAAATCGAATTAATTCGATACATCGTCATTTTAAAAATCGAATCGTTGACATTTTTCTAAATCGTGAAATCAAATTTTGTCTTTTGGATTATTAAAAGCTGTTGTTCTTATGTTGTGTTACATTCAAATGTTTTTGTGGCAGAATGCTGGATGGGCACTTTACAAGACATGTTGACAATAGCTACCAACTACTTAATTGTGGCAAGAAAAAACTATGAATGTTAAGTTTATGTCAAAACTAATTTAGAATCAGTATACATTATTGTTGTCTAAACATTTTGCACAGGAATTTTTGAATAAATGAAACCTTTAAATAAATGTTTGTTGTGTTTATTAGATTAAAATTGTAATCGTCCTGAATGTCTGTAAAAATCTAGATTTTATTTTTGGGCCATATCGCCCAGCCCTACTATATTGGGATACATATCATTATCAGGATGAATACCGATAATTACCTGTATTGAGGTTTTTGTTTTTTGTTGGGGGGGGGGGGGGTAATATTTTACACCTTTAGTTTGTAGGGATTTGCACTTGATTATACCAGTAGGTGCATTTATTATTTTGTTTCGCTCGAGGCTACATAACATACGGTAATCAAAATAGCAGAAATACTTCTCAGAGGAAAGCAGTGCACTTTTATATTATCACAATGACAAATCCATTAAATTTTGTTAATTTATTTACGGTATATAGTCACTGTCAACCTTTATTTATCAAGGTCAGAGAATTTATCTCAAATTCTCTTAAGCAATGCTGACTTGGCTGACATATACAACATAAAGACATATACAACAACTGTACCATGAAAATGTTGGGTATCATTAGATTGTGCACGTGTGGCTAATTCAGTGTTAGGCGAGTGAAAACAAGTAAGCGCAACTGTACCTTCCCATCTGGTTGTTTCTTGCTAGCAGATATTTCCTTTACCATCTTTGGGATTTGTCTGGTTTAGGAACACATTCACGTAATGGTTAGTCTAGTAAGGAGTGAAGGAGTGGGGGGCAACAATTGGAGATGTGTACATGCCCCAGATCATCATTCCCCTTCCCATTGATTTCTCTGACTTACTCAGACACCTCAGCAATGTGCTTGTGCCTCAGCTTAACCCAAAGCATGTCATCCTCATTCAGCAGAGCCTGCTTCTCCGAGCCATCTTTAGACTTGTACCTGTCAACAAAAAGATCCAGTTTGTGTCATCAAGATAATGAGACATATCATTGTGGGGTCCGACTGTCCGTGCTTATGTTGCTTGTTTTTTTACGGCACTGAAAACATTGCTGCAGCTAACAAAACTGCAAGGGTACATTACTTGTATGTGGCATTCTTGATATCAATGAGGTCATAGGCCATGGCTTGGTAGGTAAGCTCATGCAGGATAGGACTGACGGGATCAAAGCCTCTTTCGACTATCAGCAGCTGGGCTTGAGTCTTCTCCTGGTGGAAGTGGAAACCAACAGCAGTTAATGTGACTTTATGTCAAGGAATTGCTTCTTTTTTTTTTTACATTCTGATCAAGATCAGAATGTACTGTAATTCCAAAACTAAAGCTTTGTTTTCTCTGTCAACATTCAACAGTGAAGATGATGTCTGACCTTTTTCTTACTGCTGTCATCCATCTCATAGTATCTGGACAGTTTGTTGTCCACCAACTCTGCAAGGGTCTTAGCGTACTCCATGTTGGTATCTCTAGTGGAGAACATGTTTTACTATGAGTTATCGCTGGTAAGAAGAATACACTCACTATTTTAATGCTCCTCCGCCTTCTCTATAAAGGTTAGGTATCAAATCCTGCTGTATCAGAACAAGCTTTTCACATCTCAACTGAGTTTCTGCTTGAGGCCAAGGTGTATAATCTGAGTCAATACATTGTCCCTGGCGTACCTTTTGTATCGGACACCTGGGCACTCATCCAATGTGGCACAGAGTGTGACAAGCTGGTCTGCGAGTGTTTCTAGTGTCTTTCTTCTGTCCTGACTGTTCGGACTGTAGATGCTCTGAAAGGCTCCCGGATTATCGCAAGTGAACACCTGAAAACCATTCACAAGTTTAGATTTATTTATTTAATTTTTTTTAATTCAGAACTACTATTTATAATCTATTTTGGGGATTAAGATTAGGTCTAGGCGGTAAATGCCACTCTTACTAAATTAGGATTTTACCTGTTAAACAATTTACCATCTTAAAATCAATCATCAAACTCCAAGTGATCCAAAATGTTACACAAAAATAATCAATAACATTACCTATTCACTGGATTGCACACAACTAAAATTAAGAATGAAAGGTTCCACTGTAATGTTTATTTGGCACCCAATTTAATGTATGGATCTTTTTTATTTGGTCATTTATGACTCAAATATCTTAAATTCAGCAGATCAACGTTTTAGTGGTACTTCCTGCTAGCCTTTGGCCTATAGACTGGATTCAGGTTCAAATTTTCCCGCCCTGTCTGTGGATTTAACATTATGGGAGAAGCATTACAGTACATGCACATTTCAAGAATGCACAGAATGTTGGCAAATGTTGCTCGCCAACTACGGCAACTACACTAGGTCAGAATACGTAGGACATGCCCAGAAGACACAACTTCCGCTCTCCACTGACTGGTTCTTTTCACTGCCAGTTTGGTTAGGTTTTCCCCATCTCAGAAATGCGCTTGATGTGTCCCCAGAATGAGTGTGGCTTCCAGGCTAAGTGTTTCCCGCATACACATTTACCCGTAGCGGGTCGCCCCAAATAAAATTTGGCCATTAGTAAAAAAAAAAATTGGCGCTACTGGATGGTCCTTGCGTGAGTCTGCTAATCAATACCAGTACCGATTTCCTTTGTGATACAATACCACAAATAGAGTGCCTCAAATTACTGAAGTTTCACCCTTATCAATACTTTAAATTTAGCAATGGATTTTAGTGGTACCAGCTCAAACTGTAGAGATCTCTCTCACTAGCCAGCAGGCATAATTGCCGGACACAATCAGTGCTCCTTTTGTTGTCTTAGGGCGTGTTACCACTCCATGTTGGGCAAAGCCTACATACTGTATATAGTCGTCAAGACGTCAATGGGAAGCGAACCGACCATGAGCACGTTCATTAAAGGTTCATTAATATACACTATCCTGGTTTAAATTAAATAAATACAAATATTTTTAAAATGCAGTGAATAAGTTATCTAAATAGACATATTGTCGATCAGTAATTGGTAATTGATCGGCAATCTGCCCCTAAAATCCTGATTGTGTAAAGCCTATTTATTTCCATCCAAGGTTATATTCACTTTTAATCAAGATCATCCGCTGACATTTGGACAAGCAAACAACTGCAGTCATCTGCCGTACAGCCAAATTATTTTCACTGGAGTTATGGTTTATACCAGGGTTTCCTAATCATTTTTGTCTGGTGTACCCCCCAGCCCTTTTGTCATACCATGAGTAGTGATAGATATAACATTTTTAATTTCTTCATTTCATATATTAACCATTGTTATACATTATTAACACTTTAATTCTTTATTAACCATGTTGAAATGTTTTATAGAGGTAGAGTAGTGTTGCACTCAGTATAATTTGACTTTAAGCTGGGATATACTAGTTTAGTCTAAAAAAGTTCCTTCTCAGCGCTTTGTGCGAAAACACAGTTGGTCCTTGAGAACAGAATCTGTTTTGAACACCCACACCTGACTCTGTTTTCGCCATCGCTCACGGAAAAGTACCAGAGAGTATGTTTTGTCTACAAATGAAAGAGAGGAGGTCTTTTTAACTATAAGAAACCGTTGTGCACGCGGAAGAGCTACATTTGACGCTCTGAATCCCACGATGTTTAAGTGATGATAGAGACCATTATCTGTCCAGAGATCTCTGATTGATTAAAAAATCATTTTTGCAAAGGTGTATTTTTCTTACATTAAATCTATCTTCATTTTTGGAACACGCAAAGAGGACAAAATTCTTTTATTCCTCTTCAGTACCCACTGAATAATACGGTTGATGAGTCTCCAAAAGTAGAAACAAACGAAACAAAACTGATTACCGGTATATGAAAATCTCGTTTTGTCACCTTAGTTTTAAGATTTAATTCTTAGGCTGTTGACCCTAACTTAAACCAATGGTGTAGTGGTTAGCGCGCTTTCCCTGTAAGCCGCAGGTCTACGGTTCGCAACCTACTCAGGCTTGTCTATTTTTTTCCCTTTCTTTTCTTTCTTCCCTCTTCTCCCCTCCTCCTCCACTACGATTTGTTGCTGCAAGGATCCGTTTTGTTTCAAATATTTATTGAAGAATTGAACATCCATCCAATTTCCACATGTAAAGAAGACGCGGTTGTACTACAACTGCTGGCTGGTCTTGCATGGCCATTGAAGACATTTAACATTTTCAATTTATAGTTTTGCTGTTTTTGAATTTACTTATAGGCATATAGACGTGATATAATCATGAGTGTTTAAAATAATACAGTGGGATGGTGATTTTGTGAACTTTATTTGATCTTCGTACCCTCAAAGCTATTGAAGATAGGAATGTGCATGATGCTATCAGAGTCTCTTGTCATTAGGGACTGAAGGTCTGGGGTCAGATCCTGATTGCATCTGTTCCCCCAAGCAAGAAGGGGAACTGTTAAAGATGTCTGTTTACCATCAACATTACACCTTTGTTCAACCTAGGAGTCGACATGTCTGTCCTTTGTTCAACATTACACCTTTGTTCAACCTAGGAGTCGACATGTCTGTCCTTTGTTCAATCAAGACGCGGGAAGAGGAACCTTTTATCTTTTGACTATAAATAAGTGGATGTTTTGTATTCGAGTACACACTTGGGGCTCCACGTTGCATTCAGATGTGGGTGTCCTAACTGTGTCTTTAGAAGTTTCTAAATAAATCTTTGCAAAGAAACCTTCTTCATCAGATCTCAATGCAATTATTTGGAACACGCAAAGATTACACTCAATATAGTAATTTAAAAATACCTTCACCATACAGCGCTCCTTGGTAGCCGCCGGCTTGGACGAGAGGGGAGCGGCAACGACACGGGGATAGGCAGGGTTTTACTGAACCGGCCATTTTACTTTCGCATGAGAGAAATAGCCAGCAAAATACCCAATATTTCATAAAAAATGACATCGCCATTGTGTCAAAGGTAAGTTTTAATCATTGATGTAATCCCTTTAACTAAATTTAAATATAAAAGTAAACACATTGTTTGGCAAATTATGTAATATGAGTTAAAGAATATTTAATCAAAATAAATAATAATCATGTCTATCTTGGAAATAAAATATCACTGTAAATGTACCCACTGGCACACACACCCTACATTGTGCTCGCGCACCCCTAGGGGTATGCATTATACCCTTGTTTGGGAGAAACAGGTTTAGAGTAGACAGTCTCATGTATACAAATTCTCTTTCAGAGTTTGAGCTGGATGAATCTTGGCAACATCATCATGGAATCTTATTCCCTGTTTCCCCAAATGTGTAAGCATATCAATTTTAACAATTGTTAAAAACATCAGTTTAGGCATAACCAAATGATTGCAAGGATTTACTACGCAACATGCAAATCTGGACATCAAGAAGAAAAAATAGGACACAAAATATCTTAAAAAACATACCTGTGCTTCGTGAGGCATGAAGGACATATTTATTTCTTTGCAAATCCGAATGTACTTTGCACAGTACAGCTTCATATTGTTGAAAAGGTCATCAGGACAGCCTGAGGGATAAATCACTTTCATTTGCCTGTCAACTCTCAACATTAGTCAAAACAATAGTCTGCTCGTTGTGTATCAGTAGTCATTAGCAAATTACTTACAGTCAGTGAAATAAACATATGCCGATTTGTACTTGGGTTTCGGCTTGAAGTCGGCAATGAAGGCATCCACAGACTGTAAAAGAATAGAAGATGTCAGAATAAGGGTAAAAATGATTCACAGTACAAAACACGGTGTCGGAGATCAAGGAGCAGTATACCTGAGCTGTTGGCGTCATAAAATAAATGGCCTTCATTTCCAGAACAGGTTCTCTGACTTTGTACAGATCCTCCACAACTAAAGAAAAAACATGATTTTATCTGATGACACCTAGGTCGTGGTATATAGTTATCTATTTAGTGCACCAATGTTGTTAATTTCTCTTATATACAGTCAAATACATAAGTATTTGAAGAGCATTTTTTCAAAATAGGATTTGCAATGAATTAGTCTATTGCAGGGGTTGGACAACATCAAGCCCGCGGCCCAAAATTGACCCACCGCCAATCACATTTGGCTCGCAGAGTGACGATGGAAAAAAAAAAGGAAAAAAAAAGAATAAAATAGAGGGCTGTCATAGTAAAAGCATTGACTTAACAAGAGATCATTTTAAATAAATAAAAACTTTAAATATGAATGCCGTTAATTGATTTTTTTTTAACTTCCTGTGGGGGTTGACCTCTAATCGCATGAATTACTGTAGTGTCTGGTTCGAAGAAGATGGAAAAGACTGACTTTAAGGCAGAAAGCCTTACATTAAAGAGTTGCTCAAGGGCTTGTTTGAGCAAAACACCCTGACGTAACCTCCATGGATACTCGCCAAGTAACAACGCCCAATTAGCATAGTTGAAGATGACTGACTGACTGATAACTAATTCTACCATGTTGCAGATTGATTTGTCAATGAGGTACGTTGTCAGCAGTAGTTCGTCGTCACATGAATGACGACATCAAGAAGTGATCATAACATCACATTATTTACATTACTTAATATAGTACATGATTACACAAAAGGCATTTTAAAAATGTTACACTAAATTCTGACTCGCTATACTCTACGCTTGTTGGATGTGCTCTCATGTAAACAAGCATTTAATGCCCTCTTGAAATAATTTGCTTTAGTGCATGAATAAAAGCATCACATTAAAAGTAGAAATAGACTCGTTAAAGGTACAGATCATAGAACTGACAATTAATTATGTTTGGCTTGTTCGCCGAAGTCCCGATCACATGATGATCTGCTATTAGGTAAGGAAGAGCATGTACACGTACAGGCGTGTCGCATAAATGTACAGCCATGTTGTTATTAAACGCGGCTGTAAGTGCGTCTGGCTTCTGTTTGATTTCGTGCGTGAGGGTCACATTATGGTGTTTAACATTTTGGTTGCTATTTCCATTCATAAATTATTTGTGAACGACATTAGAGGCGAGAAACTCCAGGTTATTTTGGAGCAGGCTTCCGAGACGTGCTAGCTAGGAGAAGGCTAAAAAAAAAACACTTTAACAACACAAATTAAAACTACAAATTACTTATTTTCATAACTTCAACCTCAATGTGAACTTTTTTGTTGCAGAGAAATGAAAATAGAGACCTTAAAGGAGTTAATTTGGGAGAAATATCCACATTTTTGTCCAAACAATGCATTTTTTGTCAGTAGCTCAACTTAACTCAGATAAATTAACTCTGAGTTTGTGAAAACACACCACATATCAAGTACTAATTAGAGAGAATGGCCTACTTGTTATTTTCTCTGACATCAGATCAGACATTTTGCAGCATGATGACAGGAGCTTGGTGGTAAAGTGGTCTAGAATCAATATCTGTAGAGAACATTAACAGGTTTAAAAAAACTGCAATATGATAAACAGTACTTTCAATTTGACGGACTATATACTAAAAAAAGAGAATTTCAATCTAGGTTAAGTCGATAATTGAGAGGGAATCTACACAAAAAGCAATAACTTGAGGGTTGTCTTAGCAAGAGAAACCCAATCCAAAGTGAAAGGTCGCTTACCTTCCATACTTCTGATTTCCTGCAGTCTTCGATAATTGTTTCTTTAATTCCTATTTTAAAATATGCAAATATGTCAGATATCAAGGCAGGTGATGGCTGTTTTCAAGACTGCATCATTTGGGAGCTAATATAAGATACTAATAAGTCATAGAAAGATACAATTCTAGCATAGAATGTATAATCATGTTAGACACTGGAAATTAGCATTTCCTCATGCCAAGTTTATTGAACATATTGTGGTTATATTACAAAGTGTGTAAGTACAAGAGAAGAGCAACTGCATCTGAAATCTATTAATATGATTTTAATTTACACTAACAGTATTGTAAAAATACACATCAGAAAGAGACAGTGGGGCAAAAAATTTAATAAGCCACCAACTATGCAGACTCTCCTAATTAAAATGATGTCAGAGATCTGTAATTTTCATTATAGGTACACTTCAACTATAAGAGACAGAATGTGAACAATCCTGGAAATCCCAGTGTAGGATTTTTATATAACATATTGGTAAATGACAGTGGAAAATTTATATTTGGTTATAAAACAAACAAGGGCTGGTTTTGGGGTCCACACAAGGTCTCATTCCGTGGTGCCTAAATGATCATGTGACCAGTGAGCAAAAATCCCAGAACTACATGGGAGGACCTGGTGAATAAACTGCAGAGATCTGGGAACAAAGTAACAAAGGTTACACACTATGCCAACAAGGAATCACATCATTTAGTGCCAGGCGTCCCCCTGCTTAAGACAGAACATGTTCAGGCTCGTCTGAAGTTTGCCATACAGCATCATATGCAGCCATTCCCACACCATGTTAATACTTGGGCTGGCCGCCGCCCAAGAAGTTTTCTAGAAAATGTACCGTGTTTTCAAGACTATAAGGCACACTTAAGTCTTAAAATAGTCTTGTGTGCACCGAGTTCCGGAGACGTTTTATTATTTTAATGTAAAATAAGTGCAAAAAAAATGGAGTCACTGAGTAATGTTACAACATTTTTACTCAGAAAATTCACTAAAATGCACGCTATGAATTGCAAAATGGCACCATTTTTTTCCCGGAATGGGGGGTGGGGGCTCACCTCTGCCCCCAGTCTAGCTTTAACTACTCTTTCCCATAGCTTCATTGTGTGGCTCATCAGCTTTATTCCTCTGTAGTTGCCACAATTCTGCGCGTCTCCCTTGTTCTTAAAAATGGGCACCAGCACACTTCTCCTCCATTCACCAGGCATCTTCTCACTATCCCGTTGAACAACCCAGTCAGAAATTATACTGCTACCTCTCCTAGACAATTCCATACCTCCACAGGTATATCATCAGAACCAAGTGCCTATCCACTCTTCATCCTTTTCAATGCCCTTCTCACTTCATCCTTACTAATCTTTGCTATTTCCTGGTCCACAACAGTCACCTCTTCTATTCTTTGTTCTGTCTCATTTTCTGCATTCGTCAACTCTTCAAAGTACTCTTTCCATCACACTATTGGCATCTGTCAACACAAATCCATCCCTATCCTTTATTACCCTAACCTGTTGCACATCCTTCCTTTTTCTGTCTCTTTGCCTTACCAACCTGTATAGATCAGTCTCTCCCTCCTTACTGTCCAACCTAGCATACAAGTTATCGTAAGCCCCTTGTTTGGCCTTTGCCACTTCTACTTTCACCTTACGCTGCATTTCCCTGTACTCCTGTCTACTTTCTTCAGTCCTCTCAGTGTCCCACTTCTTCTTAGCTAACCTTTTTCTCTGGATCCACTTCTGCACCTCCTCATTCCACCACCAAGTTTCCTTATCTCCTTTCCTTCCAGATGACACACCAAGGACTGTCCTACCTGTCTCCCTGATCACATTTGCTGTAGTTGTCAAGTCATTTGGAAGCACTTCCTGACCATCCAGAGCAATCTCAACTCCTTCCTGAACGTCATACAACACTCTTCCTTTTTCAGCTTCAACCATTTCGTCCTCTGCTCTGCCTTTGTCTTCCATACCACCAGAGTCATCCTACACGCTACCATCCTTTGCTGTCTGGCTACACTCTCCCCTACCACTACTTTGCAGTCGCTGATCTCTTTCGGATTTCACCGTCTACACAAATTGTGGTCTACCTGTGTACTTCTACCTCCATTATTGTAGGTCACGCTATGTTCCTGCCTCTTTTGGAAGAAAGTAGGGATGCTCCGATCCGATACGTGGATCGGGTATCGGCCCAGATATTGGGGAAAAAAATGGATCTGGTATCCGTCAAAAAGGTTCCGATCCACAGAGGCTTATCTCCTGGGCGCGCGCACGTTCACGTCTCCAATGACGAGGTGAAACGGGGAATGGTGAGCTAAATATTTTCACTTTGTTACGTTGGCACAGCCAATGTCTGTCAAAATTGCACTGAGGGAACATTGGAAGCCATTTGGCAGGAAGGCGGGCCCCGCATCGCCAGCTAGCGGAAGCTGTTCGGCAGCGAGAAGCCGCCTCTTTGCCACCGGCTCGCTGCCTCGCCGCCGTCGGAGGACCTTCGTGAGAGAGAGCGGAGACTGGTTGGTCTCACTGCCTGCCAAACGGGGACCTTCGCGAGAGCAAGCGGGGGCTGGTTGATCGCACCGCTGGCCAAGCGGGGACATACGCTTTTTCTCTCACAAATGTCCACAGCTGTCCTGATCGGGGCCTGCCTTGCTGCTTCCGTGAGTAGCTTGCTGGCAGGCTAAAGATGACATAACCTGTGCCGAGGAAGTAGGTAACGACCAATCATGGCTCAGTTTGCTGACCAAACCCAGAAAACAGGTGAGCCATGATTGGTCATTACCCAATTCCTCAGCACGTGATGTCATCTTCAGTCGACACTGACAACAAGTGGAAAAAATAGTTTTTTAAGTTGTACAAGAAATATAATAACTTTAAAAATTAATTTAGGCGTATGTAAACGTCTGGTATCAACTGTGTCATATATAGTCGTGTTCAGCACCCATACACATACGCACTAATATTACGCCCTCAATGAACGTCTCAACGTTATGTTAGGGTAAATTCCAATTCTCGCGAGTGTACCTAATGTGGCCAGTGAGTGAGTGTTACCACCTATGATGAAGGTTTCTTACATCACATTATTGTCACTTGGTGGTGTAGAATATTTAAAAGGTCTCGGGACACTGTAGTTAGTACAGTATTCTGTAATTTTTACGAACTCTCTGTAACCGGTAGAGAGACATGAGGTGTGGCTTCAAAATAAAAAGAGCGTTGACCCACTTTCGGACTGACAGTCACACTTGTCAAAAAAAATGAATTCCTCGGATTTCTTTTACCCGTAAAGTTAGAGCACGTAAATCGCCAAAAGTCTTCTCGTTGTTCCGCTGCTTATACACCAACTGCGTTTTTTACATCGCCGTCAAAGTTGAAGCGAACTGTCATTCACCCATGCAAAGTCACAAAAGGAAGCAATTGGTACTTTGCTGAAATATCTATCACACAAATACACTGGCCAGTGCCTTGTATTCTTTTTAACAGGGCGATAAACTGCTGACTATGATATCGAACTTACTTTTCCAAACTATTCTTTTCAGTCCGTTCTCTGGGCCAGTTGCCATCTTGACTTGCCACCCCCTACTCCTCTGCACCTCTTCCTGTCTGGTCTGCAGTGTATGCTGTGAGTGGCGAATGAAAGCCAAACATTACGACTTCCGGTAAGACTTCCGGTCGCTGCGTATAGCATGTAGAAACATATAATTCAGTTTTATTTTATTTCATTGACCATTTTAACATGTCTGCCAACAGAGCATTTTAGCTAGTATCTGTTGTTTTTAAACAATTCTTTTACTTTTCATGTCGGCTTGTCCCGTAGGGGTCGCCATAGCGCGTCACCTTTTCCATCGAAGTCTATGTTCTGCATCCTCCTCTCAGCTGCCCTCATGTCTTCCCTCACTACATCCATTAACTTTATCTTAGGTCTTCCTCTCACACTCTGTTTCTGTCAGCTCCATCCTTATTTCCCTTCCACTGAATATTCACTATATCTTCTCTGGATTTGTCCAAAGTTCAAACCATCTAAAAGTCTCCTCTCTCTAACCTTTTCCCCAAAACATCCAACATTGGATGTCTATCTAAAGATCTCATCAAATCCTAACCTCCCTGGTCACTCCTGAATAAAACCTCAACATGTTATTTTTCTCCACCTCCAGTTTTTAAACATGCTCATGCTATGTAAAGTGACCTCAAGTACAAGAAAATTCCAGTCCAGTTTCTTAGTCATGTGTCTGCTTTGCTATGATTGGATATGCATGCTAAAAAGGCGTGTCTTGGTAGTATATGTATTACAACCAACACAAAGAACAGATCCATTTTTACAAAAGGTGAATCAGTTAGAGTGAGACACAGTTTTGAATTGAATCATAGCTGATAGAGTGGCAACGTAAAAGTGAGTTTTGAAAAATGAATGCATTGAAGGGTCTGGTTGCTTTTGTTTTGGTGTGTACATGCACACAGGTAAGAAATTTTCTGATGCCTATTTACTAAAAGTCTTGATAAAAGGAGAAAAAAGTGTAAAGAAAAATGTATGTACCGACAGATGTTAGCATGAATTGTTGATTAATTGAAAGCAACTGTATTAATAATTTCTTTTCACTGGAATTTACAGGCTTCAGCTCAAACGGGTATTGTATTTATATATATATTTATTTATTTATTTATTATTATTTTTTAACATATGTTGTGTATGTAGTCTATTGATATGAGTGTATATCACCAACAATGTCATAAACATAACAATGACGAAAACATAATTGTGCTTTACAAAAGAAAAAATAATCTATTGTGTAACAAACTTGTCTTACCTCCACTCTCAGTGTTCACGGCATCAGTATTCGCAATAACATCCAGAAGTGCAACTCTGCTATGGGACGCATATCCTGGAGCCACCTCCTACTTGATCACCGTGTCTCTAGAAGGCTCGCAAGACATCGTTGCTTTCATCCAATTTGGTGAAAACACAGTGATGGGCACGGTCAACTCTCTGTCCCCGAACAACTTATACGTCTTCACGGTTCAACCTTTGGATATTAACCATAACCCACTGGACATTTTAACGGTTCAGTCATTCACAGGTGAGGTTAACACATACTTTTTGGGGGGTAAGGTGACATTTATGTGGTAAAACAAGTCACTAATATTATATGTTTTTTACCCCAAATGAATTATTTGGGATCTGATCTTATACTTCCACTTTTGCTGTAATTCTAAAATATGATGAGGTTAGAACTTTCCGAACATTATGAAAACTGTGTTAAGACATATTTGCATTTATTTTCATTGTAAGAAAGTTTTTCCTCTTCTTAAATGTCCCAACCTGATCAAAACTATTTTTACCATTTCAGCTCCTAGGTTGATGGATCCCATCCAGAATATCAAGCCAAAGGACAGCCAAACATTAATATTTGAATTTAACTTGGTGACAGGAGCAACTCATTACATTGTACGCATTCAGAATTCTGATGGTTTTTATAGAGAGGACACAGTTTATTCCTCCCCAGCTGAGATCACTTCCCTCACACCGTACACTGAGTATACATTGAGGATCATGGCGGCAAATAGCGGAGGACACAACCAGCCATCTCCCTCTGTGATTGGAAAGACAGGTACAGTTTTGCCACTTTCATGCCTGGGAAGACTTATACAATACATGGGGAATAACACAAAAAGTGTATATTATACAGGTAAAAATAAGTCACATTATACCCCATTCTCAGTAGTGGCCATTCGATCTTCTCTATTGTCTCATAGCACAGTTACACTCACTTGATACATCAACAATGTTCGAGCAACTCTAGGTTTTCATTATATGAAAAATATGACAGGAGCCTTCCGGGATTGTTCTTTATTGTTGGTAACTTTACCGGAGCCTTCTATGTAAAACACAAAGAGTTGACCTCATATTCAGTACACATCCTCTCAGGTCCACCCTCACCCCAGGGGCAACATCTAATCCAGTATCTGAATCGCCTACTGTTTTCACTAGAGATGTACAGGAATGACTTTTCTTGGCTGTAAACAAAAAAAACGAATATGAGGAGCTCAAGGCTGAAAACTGAAACACTGAAAGAAATTATAATACTTTAAAAAACATAGACACATTTCCTCGGCTGTGTCATTTTCTGTGAAGGTATGCGTGCAAGATTTTCAGGAGTTCAGCAATATCAGACAAATTGTTTTTTAAAGATCTGTTTAGTTCAAGTCAAGTCAAATCACAAACAAGACTCAAAGGGCTTCACGGCATCCCCTGATCTAAATGGCCATTTGGGCAACATTTTCAGTGGCCAAATTTTAAGTGCATCCATACATGTCACGTCTTATTTTTGTGGATCACATTAATAGAATCAATGTTACAGTATTGTGTATCTTTTTTTTTTTTTTTTAATATATATTAGTTGAGCAACATATAAACATTGATAGTTATATATTATGTATTTATATTTAACTTCAGGTTACAAGAGATTTGGATAAAAGGTCTTTTTTTTTTCCTGTGATGAAGTCTGGGGTGAAATTGAACTTGGGTTTTCACGGAACTGTTGAACATTCCAATTCCAGAGCCGAAAATATGTAGACAGCTTTTATAGTTACACATTTAATATGCTATAAACTCACTCACTCACTCACTCACTCACTCACTCACTCACCCTGTCTCTCTCTATATTTCTGTCTCTCTCTATCTGTCCCTCTCTCTCTCAGAATGACTGAAGCCATAAATGGAGCTACTGTATCAAATAATTGTATTTTACACCAACCGCAGTCTTTGGTGAGACTGTACTTGTATTTTACAAACCACACATCTCATCAAGTTTTTTCCCCTCCCTCGCAGTTTTGCCCCCTCTTCAGCTCTACACTTCTTCTCCCGGTAATGATAGCATTGTTATATCCTGGTACCCCATTGACGGTGCTGTCCAGTACACCGTGGCCATGTACGACGTTTTCTCCAACGCAACCATGAAACAAAACACCACCAGCACCAATTTGACACTCTCAGGACTGGAAGCTGGCTCACTCTTCATGGTCATGGGGTATGGTTGGGACGCTGAAGGACGAAAGGGAGAAGGAAGTTTGTACATCAACCAGACAACACGTAAGGAAGCACTTTGACATTTTATATTTGCTTAAAGACTCTTCCTAACAGAGGTATAGGTTTAACAAGACTCTAAATGGGTCCAGTTTAAAATGGGAAAAGTCTGATCAGATTCCCTTATCATTGGTAAATTATAGGGCGGAAACTATGACAACTATGCCATTCAGTAGCCTATGTGTTTATTGGCAAACAAAGGTCCAGAAACAGTTACACACATACAGTCTAACTAGTTTATTATTGGATGCGTCCCTGTGTTTCATCCTTGTGTATTGACAGGACCCCCGATACCAGCTTCCGTGGAAGTCTCTGTGGTGATGATTGTCGACCAAGCTGTACTGTCTGTGTCCTGGGAATTAAATCAGGAAGTCTATGGCAACGTAGAGTACTATGTGATGAGTGATCAGAACCTCACATGTAACACCACATCCAGCCCCTGCAACCTCTCACCAGTGGGCTGTGGAGAGTCGCATACTATCCAGGTTATATCCTCCAATGAGGCAGGGCCCGGCTACCCTTCAATTCCTGTTGAGTTCATTACCTGTGAGTATGAAAACTTTGATTTCCACAGGACCTTTTCTCAACCCTTGTCACCTAGAACCACAAAGATATCTTGTATAAATGCTAAGAGACAAATGCTAACACAAAAATGTTCAATATTGTTCCTTTTTTTTTAAACGATGTGTAATTGTCATCTGTCCCTCTCAGTCCCTTGCCCACCCAGCTCTTTAGCCTTGGTGGAGTCAATGAAAGGAAACTGCACTCTGTCCTGGGATATGGAACCCTATGCAGATAACTACAGGGCCTACGTCAAGAAAGGTGACGGCGGTGAGGTAACATGCAATACTACCGGCAACAACTGCACCTACCACTGCCAATGTGGCTACATGTTCCATATGTATGTGTTCGCCTACAACTATGCTGGTTCCAGTCCTCCAGGACCTGAACTCAACTATACCACATGCAAGTCACATCTCATGCACGACAAGTCTGTTCCTCTTTCTATTAACCTGATTTGTCTGTGTTAACTTGCGTGCAACATGCCTTTGTCAGTGCCCTGTTGTCCAGAGGGTGTGTCCGTCTCCCTGGTGAGCACGGAAACTCTGGAGATCACATGGACAGCATCTCGGGGAGCAGATCTGTATGAGACTCGAGCAGCAGATATTTCAGAAGTCATCCTGTGCAATGACACTGCACGGGTGTGCGCTCTCTCTGACCTGAGCTGTGACAGTGCCTACAGTGTGATCGTGACACCCTGCAACGACATGAGCGGCTGTAATCGTGCATGCAAAGCTCACACCAAAGATACAGGTAGACCACATATACATAATATGAATCAAATAATGAAGAATAATATGACACAGTAATCAATGAAAACAAATACTAAAAGTTAATGTACTATTACAATTTTCTGATTACTAGTGGTTATGTTTTGTTGGAACTCCTGCTATAAACTACACATCCTCCAAAAAAATAATATTAGAGTTGATAGGGTAGATAAAAAGTAGGGGTGTCGTGCGATCAAATTTTAAAATTGTAATTAATCGCATGACTTCAATAGTTAACTCACGATTAATCACACATTTTATTTCTCTTCTAAATGTACCGGTACAATAAAACGTATAGTACAATAAAAAAAAAAAATTATGGTTAGGGTTAGGGAAAATGTAGCACTTACTGGTCCTTGTAAACAAAACACAATAAACATGCATGGATTTTTTTTTTATTTAATTTGTATCACAGTTACATGATCAACTATTCTATTTTATAAAACAAAACATTACAGTACACAAAATAGCAAACATTTTTAATTCCAAACATAAAAAAATAACATAATTTATTATAAGATAAACAATATTATTCTGCACTGCAAAAATTAACTATCTAACCTAGACTTAAACTCTTATATCAAGCCATAAAGCCTTATTGATCTTGTTTTGAGAATAATATACTATGCAAGAGCAGAATTTCTAAAATTATTAATATTGTTTTAAGATTATTTGTCTTTTATTTCTTACGTAGTTTGTAAATCCTAAAATCTGTTAATTTTTATGCACAATAAGTGCCTCTGTTTTATGCCATAGTTATATGTTTTCAGAGAATTCTTAGCTGTAAAAACTTGTTTTAAGTCCTCCTCGTAACAAGTGATACACTGGTGACATTAGAGCTACTATCATGCATCATTGAGAAATTGATCAATGGAACAGGAATACTTCAGTTTTGAAAGCTATTTCTCCTTGTTCAGGCTGAGATCCACTTTGGGTTTCTCTCAGTAGACGTGGGTAAAATGGACAGTGGAGTGTTTGCATCTCTTTTGCCATGTTGTGAAATAATCAAGTCCATTCTATGTCAAATCACGGTGGTGCCAAAGCAAAGTTAATGCTGCAAGAGATTATCATGTGTTATTATTCATGAGTTGTGTTAATTTACCTGTGTAAATCAGCCAGTTTAACCTCACAAACCTGCTGTGGCACGTTTGATATGCACATTTTTAACCCCCTACTCACCCCAGTAGCTACTCCTATAGTTGTTTCAATAAGAAAAATGAATTTGTTTCTGACCTAAATAATTGCAAAATTGGTAATGTTCTCCTTGAAAACGAAATTGTCTATTTTTTTTAATGTTTTGTTGGCTATTGAACAAATGACTGCCCTCGAGTGGATTATATATTACACATCTGGCTAGTTAAGAAAAAACAAATAAAACATCACTCTAATGATGTAGCAGTGATTATCAAACTTTTTACATCAACACCTCCAAAACTACTTTGCACTCCAAGTACCACCCTCATAATAGAGTCGCGTATTAGGCATAAGTAAGTGATCAGCAAAGATGAACCAGTTTATTTATTATTTAAAAGTATTTTTAATAGTTGTTGTATGCAACTCTAACCTTATGTATAGTTTTAACATTATCATTGTGTTTAAAGATACAAAAATACAAATCTGTACTAAAAGATTGATTCACTTGAAATGCATTGCACACAAAAAATACATGAAAATTGTACCTAACAGTCCTAAAATAGTAAATACAACTGTATCGAACGCCCAAGGTAAACACAATTGAACTGTACTGAACAAACGTAATGTACTGAATTAAAGACTGCGATTGGCTGGCTTGTGAGGACAAGCGGTTAAGAAAATAAATGGATGGATAAATTAAAGAAAGCTTAAGCCTCTGTAACATGATTCTTTATTTAGCACTAGAGGAAGCACGCGTACTAAAAGTGGTACATTTTAGAAAAGCCTCAAAAACTCAAGTATCACATGATACGTTTGTCATAATAGGGTTTAATAACATTTAACCATGCTTATCTATTTTGTTATCTATCATTCTAAATCTGTATCTATTACTTCTTCCTGGCCAGCCCCCTGCATGCCCATGTATATCAAGCTTGATCCCAAAAACTCTTCCTGTGTCAGTGTAAGCTGGACAGCAAACAATCGTGCTGCAAATTACAGCGTGAACGCAGTGGGAGAAGATGGCACACACACCTGCACCTCTTTAGGAAGTAGCTGTGACATCACAGATCTTCCCTGTGGATCCATCTATGATGTCACCGTCATTGCAATCAGTGCTGCTGGACAGAGTTTAACCAGCTATTCTGAAACACTAGAAACCGGTAAAGAATTCACGCTTTGTGACAGAATCAATGCTGCTCCAAACTGGCAATCAAACAGCTAAATTCTCTATATGCTGATTTGTCATTGATCACTGTACACATTTTCTTACCCCACAGAACCCTGTTGTCCAGCCAGTCCCACCGTGCACCAGGTCAATCAGGCGATGACCAATGTCTCATGGTCTCACGCTAAAGGTGCTTATACATTTCTGACCTCGTTGACATCACCGCGTGGTCATGCAAGCTGCCACACCGAGGACTTCCACTGCCTCATGGGATGCATCACCTGTGGCACAAACTACACAGTCACCATGAAGGCTTTCAGCCACAGTGGGCGCAGTGTCAACTGCACCTATCAGGGCTTCTCATCCAGTGAGTAATTCTGTTTCCGGACTGTTCATTCATCATGTATGACACAATGCAGTAGGAATAGACCAATTATCGTCTGGGCATTTCAGACATATTCAGACAATTTTTACTGTCTGCGAAGATTTTTTGAAACTGTTCACGAACCCTGATGAAAACCTCAAATTAGCCGCATTTTCATTTATGGATTTATTTACATTTCCACTTTATAAATACATATGCTGACACACTGGGGTGTTTAAAAATAAAAAATGCATATGATGAAATTAAGAAATTATGCTGAAAACTTTATCTCTAATAGAAAACTTTAGGAAACATTTACTTGCTTAGTTTGCTGATGACTCTGGAAGCTCCCTGCAATTTTAGTTAGAACTTTTAAACAAAGCTGTCAATTCTTTGTATGTTTAAGATAAAAACAGAAAAATATACATTTTTTTGGGTGTCAATTTTGATGGTAATATTTTACTTTTACTGAAAATGAATATCGGCTTGAAACATTGGTTATCGGTCTCCTTGACTACTAATAATTGGCATCTGTGTCGGACTTGAAAGAAACATATCGGTCTATTACTACAATGCAAGTTCAAATGGAAGCTGTTGAATATATTCTGACTTTTGACAAAACACAGGGTAGTCACATGACTGACACATAGAGATGAACAACCATTCACACTCACATTCACACTCACATTCACAGCTACAATACAGGCCAAAAGTTTGGACACACTTTCTCATGCAATGCATTTTCATGAATATTTTACATTGTAGATTCTCACTGTAGGCATCAAAACTATAAATGAACA
This sequence comes from Vanacampus margaritifer, assembly GCF_051991255.1. Lineage (NCBI taxonomy): Eukaryota > Metazoa > Chordata > Actinopteri > Syngnathiformes > Syngnathidae > Vanacampus > Vanacampus margaritifer. Next base: position 2,255,936 of record NC_135444.1, read on the forward strand.
CATGTGGAGTTATGTACTTAAAAAAAGGTGAAATAATTGAAAACATGTTTTATATTCTAGTTTCTTCAAAATAGTCGCTCTTTGCTCTGATGATTTTTTTGCACACTCTTGGCATTCGCTCGATGAGCTTCAAGAGTAGTCATCTGAAATGTTTTTCCAACAGTATTGAAGGAGTTCCCAGAGGTAAAACTGCCAAGAGTGTCTAAAGCAGTAATCAGAGCAAAGGGTGGCTATTTGGAAGAAACTAGAATCTAAAACATGTTTTCAGTATTTTCACATATTTTTAAAGTACATAACTCCATGTGTTCGTTCTTACTTTTGATGCTTTCAGTGAGAATCTACGATGTAAATAGTCATAAAACTAAAGAAAATGCATTGTATGAGGTGAGTCCAAACTTTTGACCTGTACTGCACATCAAATTTGTTGTCTTCAATTATCCAAACAAACATGTTTTTGAACAGATGGAAGCCAAGTGTACCTTGTGCCTAATGTACTGCATTATTGGCTGTGCAGCCTCTTCTGTGTTGTTGACAACGGCAGCATCTAGTTACTTAAAAGAAAAACAAACAACAACAACACTCTTAAACAACCACTTTTGTAGCCCAGGAGTCCAAACTTTTTTGAGGGCCACATACACAAAAAATGGAAGGCCACAACAGCCACTTTAACATTAGTTGACTTTCATTTATTACAGATGCTGAAATTAATCAAGTAAGGAATTAACACAAAAAAAACGGTCATCGCCTAAACTTGAATATCTTTAGAAATAATTAAACAATTCTTTTTATTTTTCAGATTTACCAAGAAGATTTAATGTTCTAAGAGTCTACCAAATTTGACCTTCGAGATGCCATGGACTACAGAGGAAAATACATTTATAGTTGAGGCATATTTTCGGCTGAAGTCTATCCACGCAAAGAACGGTTCGGATGTCCTGAATTTCCTGTCCACTCAATGATCTACAGATGGGTCAATAAATTCAGAACCTATGGGACTGTGCATAACCTCAATGGTAAAGACACCAATAGACAATCAAACTCTGGACGACCGAAATCATCAAGGACACCACACAACATTGCTGCAGTTAGAGACTCTGTCCGCAGCCCAAGCAAGTCTGTGCATCGGCGAAGTCAGGAGTTTTGGATCAACCGGGAGTCTGTGCTGAGAATTTGTCCGTTAGTGTCTTTACCATTGAGAATATGCACAGTCCTATGGGTTCTGAATTTGTTGAACCATCTGTAGATCATTGAATGGACAGGAAATTCACTACATCTGAACCGTTCTTTGAATTGCAATTGAGCTGCATGGATGGACTTCAGCCGAAAATATGCCATCCATCCATCATCTAGGGCTAATCCGGGGTCGTGTCACGGGGGCAGCAGCTTTAGCAGGGAAGCCCAGACTTCCTTCTCTCCAGCCACTTCAACCAGCTCCTCCAGCGGGATCCCAAGGCGTTCCCAGACCAGTCGAGAGACATAGTCTCTCCAGCGTATCCTGGGTTATCCCCGGGGCCTCCTGCCGGTGGGACTTGCCCGGAACACCGTTCCCGGGAGGCGTCCAGGAGGCATCCGGACCAGATGCCCGAGCCACCCCAACTGGTTCTTCTCAATGCGGAGGAGTAACGTCTCGACACTGAGTCCCTCCCGGATGGCCGAGCTTCTCACCCTATCTCTAAGGGAAAGACGAAAATATGCCTCAACTATAAATGTCTTTTCCTAAGTAGTCCATGGCATCTTGAAGGTCAAATTTGGTAGACTCTTAGAATATTAATTATTATTGGTAAATCTGAAAACTAAAATGAATTGATTAATTATTTCTAAAGTTATTCAAGTTTAGGTGATGAACGTTTTTTTGTGTGTCACCCTGTACATTGTTAATATTTTTTGAATAATGTAATAAACTGTTACATGATAGGCTTCTGTTAAAGTTGACAAGGCATATAGTTAAGGATTTTAGTCAAGATTTTGGGGTGACCCATGGGCCTGTATCGTACTGGACTAGATCCACCCCTGCACTGAAGATAGATGAATCCCATCTCCACATTCAAAACCAAAACAACCGCAAACTGTGGAACTTGAGGGTCATTAATGTGATAAGTTCACAAATTGGATCTTGACACATTTTACTTAATATTTAACTACAGTATATTTATTCACCACATTGTTTTGAAGAGTAATTGTATTGTTTTAGTCATAATTTTTGGAAATTTTTTACAGTATATAAACCAATTTGTTGTGGCACCTACAGTAACATAATGAGGGCGCAAATTGTCTCGCTCTTGTTCCATCTCTCCTACTGTATTTGGGCTCACTTGGTTTGTTTTGCTCTGCCTGACACTCTTGCGCTTCCTTTATAATGCGCCCCCTTGTGATCTGATGGATGAGCCGCAACTTTGTATTAGCCGCAGGATCGAATGCAAGTGAAAAAAGTAGCAGCTTATAGTCCAGAAATAACAGTATTTTTAATTAATTTTTTATTTATTTACATTCATTCTACTTCTAGCTTTTTATTTTTTTATTGTCTTTTGGGGCCGTGTCAAATACTATTTGTAGTATATGCCATGGCCACCTAAAAATGGATAGTGAGCCACAAATGGCCAAGTTGTATTTTGGACTCCACTGTTGTAACCACTGCATGGAGTGTTATGTTAATCATCAACCTTTTTCTTCTTGCCTTTATTTTGAAAGGCACAGTCAAACAAACAACACTGAGTTGACATAATGAACCACATTCATATAAATGTTTCTGACATCGCTCATCACTCTACTTTCACATATGTTACATATGTGTTTTTTTTTTAGACATTGCATTCATTAAATATGAGAACCACAATAATGCTGGTCACTGCCTCATTGTCTCTGTCTGGCAGGTGCATGTTGTCCATCAGGTGTAAGGATGTACAAGATGGCTGGAAACGCTTTGCGGCTGCAATGGCGCACCACTGGCAGCAGCCACCGTTACATAGCCGAAATAATGGGCAGTAACAACAACTACAACTGTACTACATCTGCAGGAGAGAACAGCTGTGATATTGCAAACGTCCAATGTGGAGACATTTATCATGTAATGGTGGCTCCACTGACACCAGACGGCAGCAATGTCTCATTCTGTGCTCAGAGGGTTTATTTAGGTATGGTGGCATAATACTGACTGCCTAGACTCATGAAAAATCATTCATACCTCAAATTTAGTGCTTTGTGACTAAAAGATATGAAACATTTTGGCTGATTTTATATTATTTTGCATCTTTCAGTCTCTTGCACAGGTGGTGATGTTGGTACAGGTAAGTGCGTTTTGTAACGAATACATTCTTTTTGGTTTAGCTATTTTTAATATATTTTTGTCTTTAAAACTGATGAGTTTATCTTTGTATTTAAAATTTGTTTCTAAATCAACAAATCTACTTTCTTGCAGTGATGTACAGAGGCAAGAGAAGTGTGGATCAGTAAGGTAAAGTACTGTGTATTTTGTATATTTGTTACGTTTAAAAAATAAATCAACTCACACAGTTTTGATATTTAAATGGTGATGTGTAACTGCATCTATTTTGTATCCACAGCCTGCTGTCATATGATAGAACTATCTCACTGAAACTCATTGTCATCATCAATTTTCGTCACCCTTCCTCTTTTGGATACATAATATCCGCCAGTTGTCCATGTTTCATTTATAGGTGTTAGACTTTCTGATCAGACACATCATGTCATGCGATTGTGTACCTTGTAAACATTTCACTATACTATCCTAACATAACCAAACACATCGAGTCGAGGACTTAATTTAAAAAAAAGAAGAAGCAAAAATTGGTACAGTATATGTTTTGAGATGTATTGCTTAAAAATCACTATACTTGGTAAACATTTTTTTTTTCCGTGTGCAATTCTTATTGTCTTATCTCCACTGTAAGCAACCAAATCTCGCGAGGCTTGGCCAACTCTTACTACATTATTGTGAGTGTAAAAATGAAGCATGCCGTAGCGGAAGCAGCCCTACATGTCCAGAAGGGTTTGGCGACATATAGGATTTTTCAAGGTTTTTGTTTTTAAACAATGTTACTTTCCTAAAGTGAATCAGACTGTAGTACATCATAATTTAATTGTATTACATTGCAGAGGCGTGGACTTGAGTCATGTGACTTGGACTCGAGTCAGACTTGAGTCATGAATTTGACGACTTTGGACTCGACAAAATGTTAAAAGACTTGCAACTCGACTTGAACTTTACCAACAATGACTTGCGACTTCACTCGGACTTGAGCCCTTTGACTTGAAAATACTTGCTTCTTCCACCAAAACAAAAAGATTAAAATGTATCTAACGGGTAAGTTCCTCTCGGTGTGTGTGTGCGAACTGGGCTGACACAGTGCCGTCATTCAGTAATGTCAGAGAGGCCGCAAAGGGGCAAACACACGCCGCCTACGCTAAAGGCAAACTTTAAAATAAAGCTGACCAAATAATACATTGACACCAATGCAACAGCCTTGGCAGATTTTACTTTGAAGTCTGCCTGTATGGTGGCGTGATCGCCAACTTGACTACTTCTCTTGAACATTTCCTTGCATTATCCACCTTTTTATTGAAATTACACATTTTCTACCACCATTATCATAATGCCACCCCGAAAGTATATTAAATAGCGAATTTAGGACATGAAGAAACAGCAAGTTAATTACGCCGTCATTGCACGATACGGTACAAGTACAAGGCGTTCGTGGCTAGTGGCTAACTGTTAGCATTAACATCGAGTGCCTGGCTACCAACAGTATATGACAGCTGTTGCTTGGCTTGTTCGCTATACTTATTGTGGACCTATGCTACTTTGTAATCCACTCTCCCTGTTTAAACGAAGGGAACGTGCCTTAAATTGCACTTAGATGTATTTTTCATTATTAAAAAATAACTAACTAGAACTTTGCCTTCATTTATAATTATTTTATAAAACACTAGCTTAAAAACAAACAAAACATTTAACTCAAAATGTTGAATATGGCCATTTGGGTTTTAGGAACACAACTCCAAGTGCAATATAAGGTAAGGTAGGATACCTTGTTATTTTACCTAGGGACCATGTATAAAGTAATTATGTATTTTGGCTTATATTGCACTTAAAATTGTGTTCATAAATCCTAATGGCCATATTAGACATTTTGAGTTCATATATATTTTTCTAAATTTAATGGGCAAAAACATTTTATAAAATAAATTAAGACAAAGTTCTATTTATCAGATTTCATTTATTATTATTATTTTAAACAATCCGATCCGTGACTTTTGTCATACGTTGCACCTCTAGTTGTTTGCGTACAAAAACTATGAGGTGGTCAACAAAAAAATAATTGCAGTATATCCAAGATTAGATCACTGATGGAGAAGCAACAACTTCAAACATCGTTCAACATCTGAAGTTGCATAAAGAACGGTAAGTAAGCTAATGTCAGTTTTTATTGGTTAATTATCGTTGCTAGCTGCATAGTTAATGAGACTGTAAACTAATTGGTAACACATTGCAAACACGGCAACTCCTACTTTGATGGTCACCTCAAATAATATATTCTACCAGGACTTGAAACTAAAAGTGTAGGACTTGTGAATCGCTTGAGACTTGTCAGTCTTGACTCGGGACTTGTCAGTCTTGACTTGGGACTTGACTTGGGACTTGAGGGCAAAGACTTGAGACTTACTTGGGACTTGCAAAATAATGACTTACTCCCACCTCTGTTACATTGTAATTGAAATGAATCAAAGTCGGAGTAATTTTACAAGTATTTTGACTGTATTGGATCATATTGTATTGGCCTAATTGATGGAGATGCAAATATGCCTTCCACTTAACACTTCATTTTTTAAGACAAGCCAACATTCAAATCCACAACCCTTGATGTGAGGTCAAGGGCATCACAACACATTTGACGCCCTGTGAACAAATATATCACTTTGTCCCCCACCACTTCAATACCTCCACCACAAATTGAAAATACTGCTGCATTATTTTCTAGGGTCCCTGTCAGAAATCTTAAAATCGTCATGACGTTTGATAACAATGACAATGATAACCACTTATCAACTGTGCTGTTTATACACCAATCTTGTGTGTTTATATGTTTGAAATTTGGTAATCAATCCATCCAATCAATATTCATAGGAATTGCCCAAAGTAGGAAGCCTCCTGAATTTGAATGTCAACACAATTGAGTGTCTTTGTGACCATCAACTTATTGTACACTCAGGATGACTTTAACTCTGAAATGTGTCACGTGGGTTGTACACACCCAATGCACACTTCTTTAAATAAAACAATTTCCCATTATTATGTTTGTTGTGTGTTTTTTTTTTTTTAATCAAACCTTATGAAGAATAAAATGAAAAGTTTTGCAATACAGGTAGTCTTCAGCTTACGAACACAATGGGTTCAAATTAAATTTGGTTTCAAAATTAAATTTTATCAAATTGTTAAAAAACAACAACGTAAAAAAATTTAACAAATTAAACTTTATACCCTATATATATAATCTAAATGGTACATAAATTAAATTAAAAAACATACACTCGCCTCTTTTTTTTTTTTGGTTAATTCATGAAGGTGCAAAAGTAAGTGAACCTTGAGCTGCATTGCTTAAAACAAGCAGTCAAGTAGGATCAGATAGGAAAAATTGGTAGCTAAACTAACCACTGAAATGGACCAATGAAATAAGAGAGGTTTTGCGAAGAATTTGTGCATCACTGACTGAAACAAAACCACATCACTTTAGTCTTACCCAGGTGAACCTATACAGGTCAGTCATGCTGAGAGGAAGAGAAATATCTGGGGACCTCAAGAAGTGGGTAGTGACAGCACTCTGTCTGGGGAAAGCTATAAAGTAATATAAATAAAATTTAGCTTCATCATTCCACTGTGAAGCACATCATCCGCAACTAGAGAAAACTGAAAATTACTACATTCCTGCCTAGGAGTGGACAACCTTCTAAAATATCAGCAAGACCCACAAGAAAAATGCTAATTCAGGGGAAAAGCCAACTCGAACATCATATCAAGGGATTTGCAGACCTCTTTTACTGCATCTGGGACACATGTGCATGCTTCAACAATCAGAAGAAAAGTCAATCGACAAGGCTTTCATGGAAGGCTTGCTCGGTAAAAGCCTCTGCTCACAAAAAAGATCAAAGCTGCCCATCTCAACTTTGCCAGCGAGTACCTGGACAAACCTGAAGCTTTTTGGAAATCCCTTCAGTGGACAAATAAGTCCAAAATTGAACTGTTTGGTCACAACTAAAACAGTCATGTTTGGTTAAAAGTCCACACTGCATACCAGCAAAAAAAACCTTCTCCCTACAGTGGAGTAGGGTGGTGAGAATGTTAAATTTTGGGCTGACTTTCTATCCTCAGGAACTGGAGAACTCCACATAGTCCTGGGAATCGTGAATTCAGAGGAATATTGTAAAATCCTGGAACCTAACCTGAAGCCGTCCTTTGTGAAGTTACAGCCTGGTAGATGATGGATCATGCAATATGACAATAATACAATTGTATGTATGTATGTATGTATGTATGTATGTATGTATGTATGTATATATATATATATATATATATATATACAGTATATAGGTTATATACGGAACCAATCCATACTAAATTGTCTTTGCACTGGTCCCCCCAATAATATTCAATATATTTCCACAAAAAAACTCAAATGCTTTTAGATGTTCTTTAATGTCTTCAAAATATTTTTTAACATTTATTGGGGATTATTTTCATTCAATATTTTCTATACATGCATTGAATGATACTAAATACTAAATACTTAAGTGACGGTACACTTTTATTTTCATACATTTAAGCAGTGTTCATGTTTCAACTGTGGATAAGGCTCGCCTGATTCCTAGCGCTTCTGTTTACAAAATGAGTTTGATGTGGCCAAGGCTCCCGCGCCACTTGCTTATGTGTGTCACGTCCGCACGTAAAGAAATATTCACAGGCTACATGCTTTTTTACTCTTCATAGTTTAAGAAAATAGATGATCACCAAATGTACTTTATGTACAAAATGCCATTACAACAGGCATAATTAAGTACACTATTGTTTGTCTCGCCCGCCTTGCAAACTCTGTTGCGGCTTTCCATGGAGCCTGCCACTCGCGGAAGCAGCGTGGCAGGCCCCGATCGGGCGGCGGTGGACCTTCGTCCCCGCTTGGCCAGCAGTGAGACCAACCGGTCCCCGCTCGCTCTCGCGAAGGTCCCCCAACGGCTGCGAGGCAGCAAGCCGGTGGCAAGGAGGCAGCAAGCCGGTGGCAAGGAGGCGGCTTCTCACTGCCAAACGGCTTCCGCTAAATGGCGACGCGGGGCCCGCCTTCCTGCCAAATGACTCCCGATGTTCCCCCAGTGCGATTTTGACAGACATTGGCTGTGCCAACGTAGCAAAAGGGAAATATTTACCTCACCATTCCCAGTTTCACCTCGTCATTGGACACGTAAACGTGCGCGCGCCCAGGAGATAAGCCTCTCTGGATCGGGGTGTGGATCAGGACCATTTTGACAGATACCAGATTAATTTTTTTCCCAATATCTGGGCCCGATACCCGATCCACGTATCGGATATATATATCGGAATATATATATATACATACATATTGATAGATATTATAGCATTTTTAATACTTCATTTTATTTTATTAACCATTGTTACACATTATTAACATTTTAATTCTTTATATTAACCTTGTCGAAATGTTTTATGTCCTGTGCAAAGCAGATGGTGTTGATTTCGGTATAATCTGACCTTAAACTGGGACATACTATTTAGTCTAAAAAAGTTCCTTCTCAGCGTTTTGTGCGAAAACACATTTGGGTCCCGCACCCCTGACTCTGTTTTCGCCATCTGCTCACGGAAAAGTACCAAAGAGTATGTTTTGTCTACAAATGAAAGAGAGGAGGTCTTTTAACTATAAGAAGCGATTCTACAGGCAGAAGAGCTACATTTGACGCTCTGAATTCCACCTGTTTAAGTGATGAATTAGAGGCTGTTATCTGTCCAGAGATCTCTGACTGATTAAAAATCATTTTTGCAAAGGTGTGTTTTTCTTACATTAAGTCTATCTTCATTTTTGGAACTCGCAAAGAGGACAAAATAAGTTCATTCCTCAACAAATGGTGAACCCCGGCGTAGAACGACGTTTTACAGCGGTGCGTTCACAGACGAATGGAACTCCCGGCCACATTAATCAAGGTAAGTGGACACTTTATCCACGTTTTAGGAGTTCTGTCTGTCTGAGAGCGCTGCGGCTGATAAATTCGTCTTGCAAAATTATATTGAGGATGGAATTTGTGTAAGAAAAATATTGATAAATTTTGAAGTCGTTTGGTTGGACGCGAAGTCGCAGATTTCGCTTTTTACCACGGTGTTTGAACTGTACACGTACGTGGTGACGTAAGCATTGTATACGGAAATACCGTCACATTGTTGGGTAATGCGCTAAAATGAAATGAAGATGAAATAAGGTCGCCCTGAGGTGACAACAGGCATAAATTAAATGTCGGGAGATTCTTGGAAGGAATTAGAGAAAGATTTTAGATCGAAGCAGCGGCTAGATCGCCCGCTGGCAGTAAATCGAAATAAAAGTTCCTTGAATAAAATGTAAAATAGGCATAAAACTAAATGTCGGGAGATTCTTGGATGGAATTAGGAAGATTACGATTGACACAACGGCTAGATCGCCCGCTGTGAAGATATCGATAATAGATCCTTGAATAATGGATTATTTTGCTCAGCACAGATGAGGATTCTGCACAATTGAATTAAACAATTGTGAACAGACAGGCTGAAATGGACGTACAAATTTTAATTGACAAAGATGATACGCTATTAAAATGCCGATAGACTGCTTCTTTTGATTAAAAGCAGTATAGCGTAACGCTACGATGGTGCGTTACGATGGATTTGCACAATTGAATCAAAGAGTTGTGGCATCAGGCTGCAAGCAGTATTAATTACGGAAAACACAAGGCAGTCTCTTTATAATAAGGCCTGCCTCAAAGTTGGAAACAACGCTTCGCTCCTTGCAGCCGAGAGACTGCTTCTTGATTGACTTAAAGCAGTATTTATTATTTTAGGAGGAGATCATGATATTTGTTTGTCTTATATGTTTTGTCTTGTGATACAATAATCGGACGTCACGGTTATTCTTAAAGTGACCGCGACGAGAACAGTTGACTAATTCTGTTATAAGTGAGACGTCACTTCATTTTTAAATATTAATACGACTTAACTACAATATAATATAATATAATAAGCTAATAACATACGAGAGTCAATAAATAAGAAGAGAAATGTACGCTTTATTCGAGCGCGTAATATAATTGTTTGACCCGAATAAGCTTCCGTTAAACCATGGGATTGTCACACCGCGGTGAGGGTGTCTTGTCATTTCCTGTTTTATTGTGAAAAGTCTGACTCCTCTCGTTTCAGGTCACTTGCCCTTCCTCGTGTGGTGTCTGTGTCAACCCTGATCCCTGATTGTTTCCACCTGTTCCCCATTACCCTCATGTGTTAAATAGTCTGCGTTTTCCCTGTCTTGTGCCGAAGTGTTTTCGTTTGAGCCACTGAAGCCTGCCATAGACCACAGCCTTGATATCCAATTGCCTTGTTGCCTTTATTTGCCTTGTCTTGTGAGAGAACCTTTGTTTGTAATTTTGTATAGCTTAGTTTTGTTTAGTCATAGAGTGATTTTTGTTTTTTGAATGTAGTTGTGAACTTCCTCCCTTTTGGAGCGCTTTCAGTTAATGTTTGTATAGTCTTTATTTTTCCTCTCTCATTGAAGAGCTTTTGTTTTGCTAATTAAAAGCTGCTTTACCCTCCACCTCTTCCTCTGCGTCTGAGTCCAAAACAGCCTCATTGTGTCAGAACACTTCGGCCAGCATGGGCTCAGCAGAAAGAGAGCAATGGATCGCAGCTTTGCGGGCTCAGGATGCCCGTCTACGCCGACAGGAGGAGTTTCAGACCGCCATGGCAACGCAAATGACTGAGCTTTCAGCTCAGATTCCGGGTGCTCGAAGTCGCACCAATAGCCCTCCGGCCGAGCCAGAGACTCAAGCTACCTTGCCGATCCTACCCGTGCCATATACCGGATCAGGGATCAAGTTAGCCTCTCCTGAGCGATTCTCTGGAGAGCCAGGACAATGCAAGGCCTTTTTAACAGACTGTGACATTCATTTTGAGTACTCCCCCCAGGCTTTTCCCACAGATCGTTCAAGGGTGGCTTTCATGATCTCTCACCTGACTGGAAGAGCCAGAGCCTGGGCCACGGCAGAGTGGGCCCGCTGTTCCCCACTTTGCAGCTCCGCCCCGAAATTCCGAGCCGCTCTTCAGGGAGTCTTTGACCCAGCCTGTTCCGACCGAGAAAAGGCCCGGCAGCTAAGCAGTCTGATCCAAGGAAGGGACTCCGTGAGTGACTATGCCATACGCTTCCGCACTCTTGCGGCAGAGAGTGGCTGGAACACCACGGCGCTCTACGACGTTTTTCTCAAGGGCCTGACAACGTCCATCCAGGAGCTTCTCATCGCAGTCGATCTTCCACCGGATTTGGACTCCCTCATCGCCCTGGCCATACGGACGGATCATCGGCTGCAGGAGGTGACGCAGAGCCGCGCTCGCTGGACCAGGACAATGGAGGGTTTCCCGCGCTTCCCAACATCAGGGGGGTCAGCTCCTCTCGGATCTCTGTCAGTTCAGCGCCAACCAGCTCCCGCGCAACCAGAGGAAGAGCCCATGCAACTGGGCAGAGCGCGGATCTCGCTGGAGGAGAGACGGCGTCGACAGCGGGAAGGGCTGTGTTTCTACTGCGGGAACCGAGATCACCTCGTGGTCGCCTGTCCAGCCAAAAGGACCCAAGAGGTGAGTCAAGTCACGACTCTGGCGGCGGCTCCACGCAGACTCACGTCAGTGAGGATCAACCATCACACCACTCCCACAGACCTCTATGCCCTGATAGATTCTGGAGCCGACGAGAGCCTAATTGACTGGGGGCTGGTGAGACATTTAGGAGCCAAGACTGAGCCGTTAATCAAGCCCATTAAGGCTAGGGCCTTGAATGGAAGTGAACTATTTATTATTACGCACATCACAGAACCCATCCAGCTCCAAGTCGGCAAACATAAGGAGCACCTAGTTTTTCACGTTTTTCAGTCTCCTTCACGGACCCTGGTCCTAGGACACCCTTGGTTGTGTCAACACAATCCCCATGTAGACTGGGTAACTGGCGAAGTTCTGGGATGGGGAAAGAATTGTGTGAGCCATGGGATTGGTTCACCAAACCGAGAAGTAGACATCACCACGGTTGATCACATTTCTGTCAAATCCTTCACAGACGCAGAATACCCGAATTTGAGTGCCGTGCCTCCATGCTACCATCACCTCCAGGAGATCTTCAGCAAGACCAAGGCCATGTCGCTCCCACCCCATCGTGCCTATGACTGTGCCATAGAACTGATTCCTGGTTCCACCATTCCCAAGGGACGCCTATATTCTGTTTCAGGACCAGAGAAGGCGGCTCTTAGGGATTACATCGAAACTTCTCTGAAGGTTGGACTGATTCGTCCTTCCTCATCACCAGCGGGAGCAGGTTTCTTTTTTGTGGGGAAGAAAGATGGTTCCTTACGGCCATGTATAGACTATAGCCCCCTTAATGACATTACGATAAAGAACCGCTACCCTCTTCCTCTCATGTCCTCCGTCTTTGAAAATCTCCAACAAGCCACGATCTTTACTAAATTGGACTTGTGCAACGCCTACCACCTCATTAGGATCCGAGAGGGGGATGAGTGGAAGACAGGGTTCAATACACCTAGTGGCCATTATGAATACCTGGTCATGCCCTTCGGACTCACTAATGCTCCTGCAGTGTTCCAGGCCATGATCAATGACGTGTTGAGAGACTTTCTGGACCAGTTTGTATATGTTTATTTAGACGACATACTCATATACTCGACAGATCTAGCCACTCATCAGATCCATGTTTCCAAGGTTCTTCAAAGACTGCTGGAGCACAAACTGTATGTTAAGGCCGAGAAATGCGTCTTTCATGCTGGAACCGTCTCTTTTTTGGGTTTCGTCATAGCTCCGGGGAGGGTTCAGATGGACCCGGCTAAAACTAGGGCTGTGACGGAGTGGCCCACTCCTGTTAGCCGCAAGAAGGTTCAGCAGTTCCTCGGGTTCGCAAACTTCTACAGACGCTTCATCAGAGGGTTCAGCGCAATAGCTGCCCCTCTGCATGCCCTCACCTCCACTCTGGTGAGGTTCAGTTGGTCACCGGCGGCTGAAGCCGCTTTTGAAGAACTCAAGAAACGATTTGTCACAGCTCCAATCCTCATAGTACCAGATCCACAGCGGCAATTCATGGTGGAAGTGGATGCATCCAATGAGGGGATCGGAGCTGTCCTGTCTCAACGCGCAGAGAAGGATGGAAAGATGCACCCCTGCGCATTCTTTTCACGACGATTATCCAAGGCCGAGCGGAACTATGATGTTGGGGACAAAGAGCTTCTGGCCGTCAAGCTTGCTCTGGAAGAGTGGAGGCACTGGCTTGAGGGGGCAAAGCATCCATTCGTGGTCTGGACCGATCACAAGAACCTGGAATATATACGCAAAGCCAAGAGACTCAACTCACGCCAGGCCAGATGGGCACTGTTCTTCAATCGGTTTTCCTTCTCCCTCACTTACAGGCCAGGGTCCCAAAACGTCAAACCCGACGCCCTGTCCCGTCTCTACGATCCTGAGCCTGTAACTACGGAACCAGAGACCATCCTTTCGCCGGACTGTGTGATTGGAGCCGTGACATGGCCTATCGAGAGAGAAGTGAAACAAGCCAACGGGGAGGCAACCCCACCAAAAGGGTGCCCGGCGAATAGGCTATTTGTTCCAGAGCAGCTGCGCCCACAGGTGATCCACTGGGGTCACACCTCGCTTCTATCCTGTCATCCGGGAGTTCGACGGACAATTTACGCCATCTCCCGGCGTTTCTGGTGGCCTTCCATGGAGCCGGAGGTCCGGGAGTACATCGAGGCCTGCTCGGTATGTGCTCGAAACAAGACATCCACCAGATCGCGCATGGGTCTGCTACAGCCTCTTCCCATTCCTTCTCGACCATGGGCTGAAATTTCCCTGGATTTCGTCACGGGTCTTCCTCTCTCCAAAGGAAAGACCACCGTTCTCACAGTAGTTGACCGATTTTCTAAGATGGTCCGATGTCAAAGCTTCCCTCAGCCAGGGAAACGGCTGAGGTCATGATTAAACACGTTTTTCGAGTTTACGGGTTCCCTAGAGACATTGTGTCGGATCGGGGGCCCCAGTTTGTGTCACGCTTTTGGAAGGAATTTTGCCGCCTAATAGGCGCCAAAGCCAGCCTAACCTCAGGGTACCACCCTGAGGCTAACGGTCAGTCGGAACGTCTCAACCAGCAGCTGGAAACTGGTTTACGGTGCCTTGTATCTCAGAACCCGACATCGTGGAGCAAACACCTCGTTTGGGTTGAGTTTGCCCATAATTCCCTGCCCACCTCTGCTACTGGACTCACCCCCTTCAAATGCGTTTTTGGATACGACCCTCCTTTTTTTCCTAACCTAGAGTCTGAGGCCTCTGTTCCCTCAGCCCATGCCTTGGTCCGTCGTTGCCATCGCGTCTGGGCAGCCGCTCGGCAGGTTCTGGAGCGCCAGAGGGACAGAGGCAAGCGAGCAGCGGATCGGAAAAGGAGACCTGCTCCAGTATACCAGCCAGGGAACAAAGTGTGGTTGTCAGCCAAACATCTGCATTTAAAGGTGCCATGCCAAAAGTTGGCGCCTCGGTTTGTGGGCCCATACCCCATCTCCAAGGTGATCAACCCGGCCGCGGTCCGTCTTCGCCTGCCTCGGTCCTTGCGTGTTCACCCAACGTTCCACGTAAGCCAAGTCAAGCCAGTCAAGGAGAGTTCTCTGGTTCCGGCTCCTACGCCCCCGCCGCTTCCTGTGATTGTGGATGGGGGGCCCGTCTACAAAGTCAAGCGATTGCTGGCCGTCCGCAAGCGGGGCCGGGGCAGGCAGTTCTTGGTGGACTGGGAGGGGTATGGGCCCGAGAAAAGACAGTGGATACCTTCCCGCTTCATCATGGATGACTCTCTAATTGAAGACTTTTTTAAGGATCATCCTGACCAGCCTGGGCCGTCAGGAGTCGGCCTTAGGGGGAGGGGTACTGTCACACCGCGGTGAGGGTGTCTTGTCATTTCCTGTTTTATTGTGAAAAGTCTGACTCCTCTCGTTTCAGGTCACTTGCCCTTCCTCGTGTGGTGTCTGTGTCAACCCTGATCCCTGATTGTTTCCACCTGTTCCCCATTACCCTCATGTGTTAAATAGTCTGCGTTTTCCCTGTCTTGTGCCGAAGTGTTTTCGTTTGAGCCACTGAAGCCTGCCATAGACCACAGCCTTGATATCCAATTGCCTTGTTGCCTTTATTTGCCTTGTCTCGTGAGAGAACCTTTGTTTGTAATTTTGTATAGCTTAGTTTTGTTTAGTCATAGAGTGATTTTTGTTTTTTGAATGTAGTTGTGAACTTCCTCCCTTTTGGAGCGCTTTCAGTTAATGTTTGTATAGTCTTTATTTTTCCTCTCTCATTGAAGAGCTTTTGTTTTGCTAATTAAAAGCTGCTTTACCCTCCACCTCTTCCTCTGCGTCTGAGTCCAAAACAGCCTCATTGTGTCAGGGATGACGCTTTGAAAAAGTTGAGAGCGCATGCGCCGTTATAAGACTGAGAATTATCTATGAAATAAAAACAATTGCACAACTGGGTGCACGATTGCGGTGGAATAAATCTTATGGCGCCGTTATAAGCTACGGTAAGTTAATTTTATTGATGGGGGACGTTGAGGCTTGCGCCGCCGGACGTTCGACGTAAAATACGAGATATAAGAACGCGTTTACGAGTGGAATAAAAACGACACATAATCGTGTATTTTTGGATAAGATGATGAATAATGCTAGAATACCAGCTTTAGGTATTTTGGTGACGTTATAACCATTTATATAACTTTAAATAATGACTTAAAATGTTGGGGCTACGGTGCGCTTTTATTCTGAAGGACTAAATGATTTGACCTGAGAGTACTTCCACTAGACGGAACTAAAGCTTCCGGATTAGATATTACCGTTAAATAAATGACATAGAATCTATTTAATACTGAACGACGGGACTTGAATTTATTGTGGAAAAGGTTAGTTTATTCTAATAAGATATGGCATTTGTTCGATGGTTTTAATGACGGCAATTTAACTTTGAATGTGCGTAGATGACGAGCGCTCGTTAAGAGTGTTATAAGTAATATGTAATTTTTATATAGAGGAGAGTCCCGGACGTAGCCTTAGGAAAAGTATATTAAATAATGATTAATGCTGAAATGTTGCTTTGCAAATAAAATAACTGTATAATACAAATTTACGTAATAAAACAAATGAAAAAGTTTAATAAACGCTAAACGGGATAAATTAATTTGACGGCAAAATTACTAATAAAATTTCCACGCTAAAACGGCGAACTTCAGGGTCTGCGTTAAATAATTAAGCGACATTATATGAATTGTTAACGTAACTAATTTTATGAGCCCTCATTTAAATCTCCTAGTTGACCGCTAGGTGTTACCCTTTAATAAATTAATGACGTGAGTCAACTGGAAATTATAGTTGTTATGACTCATTTTGACCGCCAGATGTCCCCTTTTTCAAATTAAAAATGCCAAGAGCAAATCAACTAATGTAAAGAGGTATATATGACATATTTTAGCCATATTTTTTCTTATTCTAATAATAATAATAATAACTAAAAACGAATAACTTGAATGGCAACTAATGTGGAATAATTCTTTATATAGATGATTGTTTTTTCCCTTATGATTTTTTCTCGCACGCGAGAACATTATTTAACCTTGCAATATCTTTTCAGAAAGCAATGGCAGCCATTATGAGGAGAAGATGACGAGTTCCTTATCACAACCAGGGGATGAAGTAATGTGTTAATTAAAATTAACCTTTGAATTCGACATTTGAAGTCCCATTTCAGAATTTGGAGTAGGCCAAGCGAGTCCTGGAGATTGGACCGTTCCATGGAGGAGCTATCTGGAAGAATCACATTTTTGACTATGAAATTAAAAAAATAATTTGTGCTTTGATGTTTGACCAAAAAGCGGACTAGGCGTTTCTTGAAAACATTAATTGAAAACTACACACTTATTAATTGACTATATTTGTAAATTGTTAGAGTATATCTGTCCTATCTCATCCTAAGTATTATTTATGAAGGTATGCAAAACATTAAATTAAATATTGTAAACCATAACAAATATTGACATATAATTAGCAATTATTTAAAATTGTAAACTTTCATTGTTTTAATTATTATTATTATTTTTTTTTATTTATTTATTTTTTTTTAATTTAGGGGAAAAAAAATTTCCTTCTCAAATTTTTTTGAATTTTATTTTTATTTTTTTGAAATAAAGGAAGTTTTTTGTTTTAATATTTACTGACATGTTATAACCTAAATACTGTTGGAGCAGATTTTAATGTTTTCAGTCGAGTGAGGGTCATTGGTCGGGGTCATTATTTCAAAACAAGGTCAACTGGACCAATACGAGCGGGACACAGATCTCTTCAAAACAAAACCCCCACCAACAAAGAAACTGCAACTGCTACCACCAGCCGAGGACCGTGATGCGGCCATCATCACAAAAATATACCTGACTCCACCCGCTCGGCCTACCACAATCGGATGGAGAGCAGAGGTTCCTGGCGCCACCTGGTGGAAAGTTTCCACAATGACTGCACCCTGAACTCACATACAAAAGTCTTAAATGAAAACTGCTCCAATGCTTTCTTAATGCATTCCTGCGTCCCGAACTGTCCTATGAAAAACTGCTCCACTACGATGGTGACTCCGCCCCCACCAACAATGTTCCCTTGAGTTAGTGATACCAGACCATATGATGTGATACTGACTGTTTACACTGCACTCTATATTTTTGACAGATATAAGGTGATAACATTTACAGTAAAACATTTCGTAAAAATAACGAACTGATTGACAACACTATATACACACAGATTTATTACATTTTAAAAACGTTTGATGTCTATTTTGATTTGATCTGATTTGTTTATCTCTGTCTATTTTAAAACAGTCAGCTTTTTGGACAAACATCAACAAGGGGGACTAGCAAGCTTAATGATAACATTAAAACTAAGGGCAACTTTATGTATTAATAATATTTGATGGATTGGCTGAAAACTGAGATTCTTTGTAAAATTCATTGGCTTAAGCTACAATATTTTTATAGTACAAAAGATAATACAGGTAAATTTTGTGTGGTTTCAGAAATTGAAAACAGCTAATGTGAATAAATATAAGATAAAATTTATACGCTTATTGAATTTAGTCTTTTAATATTTTCCAAATTTTCTTTTGAAATGTGAATAGTTGCTTGGGGCGCATTGTCGAATTTACTGGTTAAATGTAAAATTTCCCCCTCTTTTTAAACAAAAAGCAAGCAAAATTTATTTACTGCAAAACTGTTATATATTAGTCTGAAAAATTATCTAAGCGATTTTTTCAGATGGGGGAATTATTGGTCGGTCTGGGTATATCGTCGCGAAGGACACAAACAGTCCATGTTGAATTAAATAAATATAAAATTAAAAGTTAGTCTTAATGTGATAATTATAGATAGTCCGTGAGAATTAATTTTACAGGAGGACAATTGGGGATTTCCTTGACCATGGAGAAGGAGTAAGTTTTGGCAGAGACGGCGAAAATAAGGTGAATATGTTCCATTTCTATTTTCCCCTGGGGCCCTGGGGTTAGATGTTATTTTTTGATTTTATTTGTTGGCAAAAGTTGCATTTATTTAATGGCTGGAAGCACATTCATGCCATATCTATAACAATAAATATTTTAATAAAACATTCCAATAATCATTACATTCTGTAAACAAAATTGGCCTCGTCAGATTTGAATTGGCTAAGATTTTAATTTTTGCATTAATGAATGTGCTTAGGTCATTAAAAGTCAGCCAAAGGCTGGATCCTAATTGAATGTCACAACAAACAGAATTTTTTCCCACAGGAGAGGCCTACAGAACTTTACTAACATTTACTAACTCCTAACTAATAACACTACCAAAATGCTCTTTCAAAAAGAAGGGATGTGAATAAATGTTTATTAGTGACTAAATGAAAATATTTTGCACCCAGATGAGGTGATGAAAAGGTCAATCTAGTCCAGTCCACGGGGCACCTGGTTCCACATCTTGCCTATCAGACCAGCAGGGGGTCCGCCCTCTACTCAACCCCCACCTTCAGGAGCCAGCCACCAGCAGGAGCCACCTGATGAATCAACAGAGAAACCAGTCGACTGCTTCCCGTGTCCAGTTGACGACCTGAGGACATCACTCTATGGAGATTGAGTTTCGTTGAGGACATCCCTCATTGGAGATAGGAGGCACGTGTACCTTTTCCGGGGCATTCCACAAAGAATGAGTCACAACTTGGGAAGATAAATCCCGGTGATCAATCTTGCATCTCTGGCAGTTGGAGAGAGGCTGAAAGACCCTCTTCACAAAAAAAGGGCTCTGTTCGACCTGCTAGAGGGGCCTGCTGAATGCTGCTCATGATACCTGAATGCACCATTTACACAAGAAAATAAAGAAAGTGACAACTGTTTAAAAAAAATATATATATATATATATATATATATATATATATATAAAATAAAAACCTGCACAGACCATTCAACAAAGACCTTCATCACGAGATGGCTGCTTCGAAGAGACAATGCGTCTTAAATTGTGTCTGCACCATGACACTCTTTCTTATACTGACTGTTATGCCAATTTTGTGTTTTTGGGATCCCCTATCCACAACTGTGAATGTAACCACAAGAATTCGTGTTAAGCGAGACATTAACTTTCCACACATTCCCTGGGTCATATCCAAAACGTATAATGACTCAGTTACTGTGACAGTTGCCCCAAATACGAACCCTTCTGTCAAAATTCCCATTACATCATTGAAGGAATATGGGTGAAATATTGGTGGTATTTGACAGGGAATGTTGCGCAACTAGATTGGGGCACTTTTATAACCACCCAGAGTGGACAATATTGGCCACCGGGAAAGAGCAAGGAGGCTGTCTTCTTTTCTAAAAGGATAACACTGCGTAAAATGGGAGGTCAACTTTAATTGACCTTTTCCATTCCCGACGTGAATATACGACCGGCTAATGTAACTCTATATAACACCTCCTGTTTTGGATTACTGTTATGGGCGTGGTCCTGTGGAGCTGACCCACGTTTTCCCATTCTAATCTGTGTAAATAAGACTATGAGTAAGCTAGACCAACCAAAAATGACTAAATACTCGAGGGAGAATGGGGTAAAAGCTGCAAGTGTACCGATTGATGGTGTAATTGAATGGTTTCGTGTTACAACAGGAGTGTCCAAAGGCAGCAACAACTGGCTACTGCTGGCGAACGAGGCAGGACACGCCTCTGGTAAGGATTGTGTGACTTTATTGCGAGTAATCCCGGCTGAAATCGAGAAACAATGTATAATGGAAATTATGAATAAAACTGTCCCAAATACCAAATGCTCTCAATGGGACAAGGTGTTTCCACTCGTGAATTGGCAGACAACCAAACCAATATTTTCAAATGAAATTGCAGATGGTAATTTTTCATGTATTAAAATGACAGGTACCGGAGAACAATTGGGAGAACTAAATCACATTTCACACTGCACTACAATAATAAATGTGGGTCAAAAGTTCAAGCCTCAATCAAGAGCTGACATTTGGTGGTGGTGTGGAAATGATCAAATATTTGACAAGTTGACTTGGAATGTGAAAGGATATTGCGTTCTCATTACCCTCCTTCTGCCAGTACAACTTTTCCCCACCTCGGTTGATAACCTTTTACAAATGATTGACACTTGGGAACCACAAACTTCTCCTCCTTTTCAGAGAATCAAACGATCTTCTTGGCAACAGCAAAATGTCCCCACCTACATTGATGCAATTGGAGTACCAAGAGGTGTGCCAAATGAGTACAAATTGACTAATCAAATAACTTCGGGATTTGAATCCCTAATTTGTTGGTGGTGCACCATTAACAAAAACATAGACAGAATTAATTATGTACATTACAATGTACAAAGACTAGGAAATTGGACTCAATCTGGTTTCGAGGCTGTACATGGCTGTAATTGGCTGCCACATCTTTGATGGCTTTTCAAAACCGAATTGCACTAGATATGTTATTGGCAGAAAAGGGAGGAGTTTGCTCAATGTTTGCAGATCAATGTTGTACCTTCATTCCTAATAATACTGCACCGGATGGAAGTTTAACTATTGCAATTGAAGGACTCCGGACACTCAATAGAAAGATGAATGAACACTCTGGTATAGATACTTCAATATGGGATAATTGGATGACTGTATTTGGCCGCTACAAAACCTTAATTTCCACAATTTTGATATCTGTTGCTGTATTTACGGCTCTGTTAACAATATGCAGATGTTGTTGTATACTGAAGAGGAATAAAAGAAATTTTGTCCTCTTTGCGTGTTCCAAAAATGAGGATAGGTTTGATGCAAGAAAAATACACCTTTTGCAAAAATGATTTAATAAAAACAGAGAATCTCTGGACATACAACAGCTTCTGATTTCTTCACTTAAAGAACGTGGGATTTCAGAGCGTCAAATGTGCTCTTCTACGTGTACAATAGCTTCTTATAGTTAAAAAGACCTCCTCCTTTTCATTTGTAGACTAAACATACTCTCTGGTACTTTTCCGTGAGCAGATGGCGTAAACAAGGTCAGGTGGATGTTTTTGAGACAGAATGTGTTATATAGTTGAAGGATTTTCCCATAGCAAAATCTCACAAACAAGTTGAACCAAATTTACAGTGGCCGTGACTGATGAAGAAAGCAAAAAGCGTGTGTGTTTATTATTTCAAAGCAAATTTTGTTTTCATGACCGAGATGTGCGTGTACAAATAAAACAAGGAATTTTGGACCAATCAGTGTATACCAGCCAAAGGAGTGTGTGTGTGTGTTTTTGAGACAAATTCTGGTTCAAGGGCTAAATGTGCTTTCGCACAAAACGCTGAGAAGGAACTTTTTTAGACTAAATAATGTGACCCAGCTTAAGGCCAGACCATACGAGGTCGACATCATCTGCTCTGCTCAGGACACAAAATATGTCTTATAGGTTAATATGAAGAATTAAAATGTTCATAATGTGTAACAATAGTTGATATATGAAATTAGGTATTAAAAAGGTTATAATATCTTTCAGTCCGCCCTTTGGGCTTATTTAAAATAAAGCCCAATAACTAAATATTTAAACATTTTTACCAAAGGATTCCAGCAGGATTTTCATCATCGCAATGGCAGGTGCAACATAGGAAGAGGAAAAATTTAAACATTCTTTTTAGCAGGAGAGGAGGTCAGTCATATGTCAAAACAATGTGATTCATTAAAAGATTTTTTGTTTTTTGTGTTTTTTTCTCAGTAAAATAAGCATATCATATATGAAGACAGTGTGTTGTGATTATGTTCAAAATTTGTGTTGGGGGATCCCAGAAATAGCAAATTGGCATGACAGTCAGTATGAGAAAGAGTGTCATTATGTACGTGCAATTGGAGACGCGATTGAAGACTTGTTGTCGTTTGGGCTAGGGAAGTTTTGTTGCTTGCGGTTTTTTTTTTTTTTGGGGGGTTCAAACAGAGTCCTTCAGCTCTGCGATTGGCTGGCAACCTGTTCAGGTTGCACCTTGCTTCCTGCCCGAAGCCAGTTGGGAAAGGCTCCAGTACCCTCACAATCCTTGTGAGGGCAAGCGGTCAAGGGAATGGATGGATGGATCCTTCAGCCCACATCAACTGCCAGAGATGCAGGGATTCATCGCTGGGATTTGTTTCCCAGGGTGTGACTCATTCTTTGTGGAACGCCCCGGAAAAGGGACACATTCCTCCTATCTCCATTGGGTAATCCTCGCGTCGTCTGGTGGAAACTGGAAGCAGTTGAATGGCCTCTCGGCTGGCACGTCTGGTCACTGGAGCAGCTGGCTGGTCTCTCTGTTGATTCCCGGTGGTGACTGGCTCCTGAAGGTGGGGGTTGAGTAGAAGGCGGACCTCCGGCTGGTCTAATAGGCAAGATGTGGAACCAGGTGCCCCGTGGACTGGACTAGATTGACCTTTTCATCAACTCATCTGGGTGCAAAATATTTTCATTTAGTCACTAATAAACATTTATTCACATCCCTTCTTTTTGAAAGAGCATTTTGGTAGTGTTATATAGTTAGGAGTTAGTAAATGTTAGTAAAGTTCTGTAGGCCTCTCCTGTGGGAAAAAATCTGTTTGTTGTGACATTCAATTAGGATTCAGCCTTTGGCTGACTTTAATGACCTGAGCACATTCTTAAATGCAAAAAAATGAAAATCTTTAGCCAGTTCAAATCTGACGAGGCCAATTTTGTTTACAGAATGTAATAATTATTGGAATGTTTTATTATAATATTTATTGTTATAGATATAGCATGGATGTGCTTCCGGCCATTAAATAAATGCAACTTTCGTCAACAAATAAAATCAAAATAACATCTAACCCCAGGGCCCCAGGGGAAAAATAGAAATAGAAATGGAACATATTCACCTTATTTTCGCCGTCTCTGCCAAAACTTACTCCTTCTCCATGGTCAAGGAAATCCCCAATTGTCCTCCTGTAAAATTCATTCTCACGGACTATCTATAATTATCGCATTAAGACTAACTTTTAATTTTAAATTTATTTATTTATCATGGACTGTTTGTGTCCTTCGCGACGATATACCCAGACCGACCAATAATTCCCCCATCTGAAAAAATCGCTTAGATAATTTTTCAGACTAATATATAACAGTTTTGCAGTAAATAAATTTTTCTTGCTTTTTGTTTAGAAAGAAGGGAAAATTTTACATTTAACCAGCAAATTCGACAATGCGTCCCAAGCAACTATTTAAATTTCAAAAGAGAATTCGGGAAAACACTAGAAGACCAAACTTAAAAAAGTAAAATATAATAATTAAGATTGAAATAAATTGTATCTTATCTGTATTCATATTAGCTGTTTTCAATTTCTTAAACCAGACGAAATTTACCTGTATTATCTTTTGTACTATAAAAATATTGTAGCTTATGCCAATGAATTTTACAAAGAATCTCAGTTTTCAGCTAATTCATCAATTATTATTAATACATAAAGTTGCCCTTAGTTTTAATGTTATCATTAAGCTTGCTAGTCCCCCTTGTTGATGTTTGTCCAAAAAGCTGACTGTTTTAAAATAGACAGAGATAAACAAATCAGATCAAATCAAAATAGACATCAAACGTTTTTAAAATGTAATAAATCTGTGTGTATATAGTGTTGTCAATCAGTTCATTATATTTACGAAACGTTTTACTGTAAATGTTATCACCTTATATCTGTCAAAAATAGAGTGCAGTGTAAACAGTCAGCATCACATATGATCTGGTATCACTAATTCAAGGAAAGCATTGTTTGTGGGGTTGAGTCACCATCGTAGTGGACAGTTCTGGACGCAGGAATGCTTTAAGGACGCTTGTGCAGAGCATATGGAGCAGTTTTTCATAGGACAGTTCGTGCGGAGCATTGTGTGCATTGGACAGTGGAGCAGTTTTTCTTTTATCACATTTGTATATGATGGCACAGTCATTGTGGCAACAGGTGGCGCCAGGAACCTCCCCTCTCCATCAGGTATTGGCAGGATGTTTTGTGATGATGGCTGCATCACGCCCCTCTGATGGTGGTGCCAGTTGCAGTTTCTTTGTGGGTGGGGGGGTTTTAAAGAGGTCTGTGTCCCGCCAGTTGACTTTGTTCTGAAATAATGACCCCTGACCAATAATCCTCACTCGACTGAAAACATTCAAATCTGCCCCAACAGTATTTAGGTTATAACATGTCAGTAAATATTAAAAACAAAAACTTCCTTTATTAAAAAAATTAATAAATTCAAAAAATTAATAAATTCAAAAAATTTTGAGAAAGGGGAAGAAAATATTTATTTTTTTTAGAAAGTAAAAAATAAGAAAAAATAAAAAAATAAAATAATAAAAAAATAATAATAATTAAAACAATGAAAGTTTACAATTTTAAATAATTGCTAATTATATGTCAATATTTGTTATGGTTTACAATATTTTAATTTAATATGTTTTGCATACCTTCATAAATAATACTTAGGATAAGATAGGACAGATATACTCTAACAATTTACAAATATAGTTAATTAATAAGTGTGTAGTTTTCAATTAATGTTTTCTCAATGGAGGCCGCAGCCCGTAAAGTCAGCCTTTGGTCAAACGTCAAAGCAGGAATGATTTTTAATTACATAGCACCTCAAATTATGTCAAAAATGTGATTCTTCCAGATAGCTTCCCCAGTCTGTTTGTAATGAGACTTCAAATGTCGAATTCAAAGGTTAAATATATTCAGGAGAGATTAAAATTATTTTCTATTTATAAACATGGGAGAAAAAATAAATAAATAAATAAAAACTCCTTTTAAATTATAATTAACACATTACTTCATCCCCAGGACCGTAATATGGCACTTTGGTGGGACCCCAATTGTCCTTAATGGGTGTGTCTCCTGATTCTGAAAAGATATTTAAAATTTATTAAACAATGTTCTCGCGCACAAACAAAATCATAAGGGAAAAAACAATCATCTATATAAAGAATTATTCCACATTAATTGCCATCCAAGTTATTCGTTTTTAGTTATTATTATTATTATTATTAAAATAAGAGTAGAGACTAAACTATTTAATCTAAAACAATCACACAATTAACATTACCTTTTATAAAAACATTTTATTTGACCTCATTACAAAGATTGATGGCTGTTGGCATTTTTTAATTTGAGAAAGGGGACATCTGGTGGTCAAAAATGAGTCACAGCAACTAAAATTTCCAGTTGACTCACGTCATTAATTGATTAAAGGGTGACACCTAGCGGTCAGCTAGAGTCATAGCAACTACAATCAGTCAAAGTTATTTATGTTCTATAAGCATAAGATATGCATCTAAATTTTATAATATCTTAAAACTATACCTCTCTATGTTATTTGTGTATTAATATTCGTTCGTTTTATATCAAACATAATTTTAAATATGACGTATTTGCACTCGTGAAGCCAAATTAAGTATTCAACATTAGTGCTTAAGAAATTTATATAAGGGGCTTATAAAATCAGTTACGGCAACAATTTATATAATGTCGTTCAATTATTTAACGCAGACAATTGCGGGTTTTAGCGTTAGAAGTTTTATTAGTAATTTTACCGTCTAATTAATTTATCCCGTTTAGCGCTTATTAAACGGCTTCATTTGTTTTATTACGTAAATTCAAAATCATACGAGCTGTTTGTATGAAACAATCGAAAGTCAATATTACAGCATTAATCATCATTTAATACACTTTTCTTAAAGTTACGTCCGGGATATTCCTCTATATTAAAATACATATTACTCTAATACTTTTCTAATCTGCGGTCGGCAAAATACACGATTATGTGTCGTTTTTATTCCACTCGTAAACGCGTTCTTTTATCTCGTATTTTACGTCGAACGCCCGGCGGCGCAAGCCTCAACGTCCGCCATCAATAAAATTAATTTACCGTAGTTTATAACGGCGCCATAAGATTTATTCCACCGCAATCGTATATCCATTTTGTCAGTTTTTCAAACCACGGACTGGGCATTTCTCCGATCGCAAATGCGCATGTGCTCGCAACTCCCTGTCGCCTCGTGACAACCATTTTTGTAGTTCTCAAATAGTGTCAATACTTTCTATTAATTATTGCCCGTATTTTATATTATATTATATTATATTATATTATATTATATTATATTATATTATATTATATTATATTATATTATATTATATTATATTATATTGACGTTACGTCGTATTAATATTTAAAATGAAGTGAAGTCTCACTTATAACAGAATTAGTCAACTGTTCTCGTCGCGGTCACTTTAAGATTTTACCGTGACGTCAGAGTTTCTTCACCGACCAGACGGCATACACATACAATGGACAGACAAGATATGTCGCTTTGTACGACATATCAAAACATATAAAATCCGGTTAACTGTGCTTTCCTCAGCTAAACAGTCTTGTCTAAGAATTTTAATAACCGAATATTCCAAGACCTAGCGACCGATCTTAAGGCGTTTCAAATATTCTTATGTCGGTCTGACTTCCACAAGTTGAGCAAATATATCTTGTCTAAGAATATCAATAACCAATTATTCAAAAGACCTAGCGATTGATCTTAAAGCGGCATATTAAGTCAGTTTTATGTCAATCTGACTTCCATAAATTGAGCAAATATCTTGTCACGATTACATAACAGCAGCCGTACTCTCTGCTGTGTCTATCCGCTGACTTTATTTTATTCAAGGATCATTTCTAATTACCCAAGAATCTATCGCTTGTAAAAACAAAATGCTTTTCTTGTAAAGACAAAAATGCTTTTCAAGCTGACTTCCCCTCAACTTCAATACATATATATGGACTTCAAACCAATTATCCAAATATCTAACGCTTATAAAAACAAAAATGCTTTTTAAGATGACTTCCTCTCAACTTCAACAACTTAACCACATATACATAGACTTCAAATCAATTATCTATTTATCTATCGTCTGTAAAAACAAAATTATATATGGGGGTTGTGGGCCGGTGGGGTGCCTGGTGGGCCTGCAGTGCCCCGTCCTGCTGCGTTGGGTTGGGGGCGCGGGCCGCGTTGGGGTGGGGGGCGCTCCTGCTCCTGGGTTTGCTCTCCGGCCGGTGGCTCCTGCGGAGCCCGGGGGTCGTTTGTTGTTTAAATGTTTAAATGTTTAGTTATTGGGCTTTGTTTAAGAAAGCCCAAAGGGCGGACTGTTATACATTATTAACATTTTTAATACTTTATTTCATATATTAACCATTGTTATACATTATTAACATTTTAATTCTTTATATTAACCATGTTGAAATGTTTTATAGATGTGAAGTAGGTAAAGTAGTTTTAAACTCAGTATAATTTGACCTTAAGGTGGGACCCATTGTTTGGTCTAGAAGTTCCTTCTCTGTGCGAAAACACATTTCTGTTCGTGAGAGAGAGCGCACACTCATATAACTATGTTACATTAGGAGCTGTTGAGTTCAACTTGTTTGTGAGATTTTGTTATGGGAGAAAGTACTGAGAAGTGCCTTGAAAGTATATTTTGACTAGAGACGAATACAGCTGTATCTGTGTGCTGAGAACTCTGTTTTTCAACCTGTATTTTTCCATTATATAACACATTTACTTATTCATGAGGGGCGGTGTTGGAGACACTGTTCTTACGATTTGATTGTAATAAAGTGTGGGCTCTTCGAAAGAGGAGTGGTATTATTGATCTGAAACTGTTGGAGTTTGATTCAATGATGTAACGGAGATCTCCGGAATAAATCATCCTGCGCAGGAACTCTGTTCATTTTTTATCCCATAATTTGATTTATTGGACACGCAAAAGTATGGATTTTTAATATACCTTCTTCAGTAGCCGATGTGAAGCCGTCGAGCGAAGCCTTAAGACCGAGCAAGCCGGAATTAGCTAGAGCAGCTAACAAGAGCGGCTAGCGGGAGAAGCTAGTAAAAAAAGCTAGTAAAAGCTTGCGAGAGCAAAGCATAAAGTGACAAGCGACGTGCCCAAATCATAGGAGTTAGTGACAACCACAGCTATGGAAGATAAGCTGCGGTTGACCCATTGGGTCCAACACTCGATGCAATACCAGTACCAGTTAACTACATTTCGCAAAGTTGTGCTTTGGGCAGCTTTAGCAGGAAGATGGCAGCGAAACATGGCAGACCTAGTAAGGTGAGACTACAGCCATGTAATATAAGTAGTGATTACTAGACCTATGATTATATAATTAAAAAAAAAAAACGTTTATGTGATACAACTTTTTTATTTGCTATTGACATTTGGTGGAACTGTTAGTTCACCACTAGATGACGCTAGGGATCACTGAATGTCCCTTTAATAAAGAAGTATCTTTTTCTTTGCCTTAATTGAGGCTGTTGTTTGGTGTGCTGTTGAACTTCCAACATTACCCCACTTGTGACAGTTGGCTACAGAGCTCAGTTTGATAGCCATGATAATGCCAATTTAACAAAAACAATATACATTAAATATCAAAATTGTATAACACTGCTGTCCCTCAGAAGTTCAATGCTCCTCTTATAATTCCCAGGACCTGAAGGAGTGCGCAGGAAAAGAGATTTGCGGGCTTCACTGATCCATGCCAACATCAACAAAGGTTAATAAAGTTTTGTATTTGTGATTTAAAAAATAAAATGTGCCTTTAAAGCACTCACTTTTCTTTATTCCTCTCGACTCTCAGCTCTGGAAATCCCAAATATTGTAAAAGTTACGTTAAATGGAACATCAATGTCTGTGAGGTGGACAACAGTAAAAGATGCAACTGAATACACACTCATCATCATGGCGGAGGAACAGAGACAGCAGCATTATCAACCCCGAGTAAGAATTCTGGAGGCCAATTTTTACACAGAGACTGACCTCAAACCCGGGACCACTTATTGCCTCCAAAGAATTTCTTTAAGGAACATTGGACTGCACAGAAATACCATCATGTTAAATAGATGTTTTGTTCAATAATAAATTATGATCAAACTTTTTTGTAGTTTCTGGTAGCTCATTAAACGTTATGTACTGTACATTCTCTTTATGTGGAATCATCGTGCCACTCTATTTCTCCTAAATGTCTTTTTGTAGATAGTTCTTTATATCCTGTATCCAGCTAATATTGAACCTTGAGTAAATAGCAGGGTATAATATATGACCATACAGTATATTTTGGGATGAATGCATAACACACTGATATCCATTTTTTTTAAAGACTCCAGAAAATCTTTAATAACAATAAAGTGCCTGTAAGAAACCTATTTAGGGACAGTTTCTTTGAATGGAATATTACGAACATAGCTTTAGAAAGCTCATGACACCAAAGGTTAAAGGTCAGCAAAGAGGCTACGTGTGAGTGTGGCTGAAAGTGAGCAACAAATGTTTGACTTGTTTGGTTTTCCTCACACAGCGAAGTCTCTTACAAATCAAATTAGATGCACAAGATAAGGCCAGAGAGGGCTGATTCCACCCACCCCACCACACACACACACACACACACACACACACACACACACACACACACACACACACACACACACACACACACAGGTTATTTTACTCATGAACTACAGTCAGAGGTGGCAAACCCAGATCTAAAAAGTAAAAAAAATAAAAACAACACAATAAGCTTTAGCACTTGATGCTAGCTAGCTACTAACTCCCTAGCCAGGTCCAGAAAGTTTAAACCCTTCCTCAGTAAGCTTTAGCCCCTGATGCTAGCTAGCTAAACGGCGGCAAGGTTTTTACTTTCTAGACCCGGATTTACCACCTTTTACTACAGTCAAGTTACACTCAGGGTTGCACATAAGTGGTATGACGGCCAACGATTCCTGCGAGGGTCAATTTCAAAATAGAAACCTTCACAGTGGCTTTGATGGTCTGTCAAAATATGTTGTGTGAAAGTGGTGTAAAGGAGATTGGGGACTGAACTGCAGCCCTAGACTACAGAACTGCACTAAATTGCACGGCCCATACTGAAAGTGAGGGCAATTAATAAGCCAAGTGTACATTGCGTGCGTGAAAACCAAGTAAAAAATGGCTACCTAAGTAGCTGTCATTTGAATGGTGGACATTACAGTGCTGAAAGTGTGTATCTATGTAACTGTACCCCTTGAAGCTGGGGTCGCCAATTCCGCTCCCAGAGAGCACCTATCCAGCATGTTTTGGATGTTTCCCTCCTTCAACACACCCGAGTCATATGTTCAGCTCATCAGCCAGCTCTGCTGCGATTATCATGGTTTGAAGCAGGTGTGTTGGAGGAGCTGCAGGACAACATCCAAAACATGCTGGATAGAAACCCTCGAGGACTGGAGTTGGTGACTCTACCTGCCTTAAAGCTTGCAGGTATAATTTGAAAGGCTTTAAACCTTAAGTGACAAAATGACAGGTGCACTTTATGCCATGTCTAACAGCACTAATGGAGTTAATAGGCAAAAAAAAAAAAAAAAAACCTTTGCAAAGCCATAACTAGACGGAAGAGTACGCTTGTAAACCTGTTCATTCCTTCCCGACAGGAAAGAAAGAGCCAACTTGTATTGTAAAATAGACTAAAATTGTACAATTCTTGATATCTTGAAACCAAGCGAACAGACTGAGGCAACACGGTAAGCTACCTAGTGGACATGAGCAGAGACAAAAAATAAAGATCAACCTGACAAATCTTTTTCCAGTCACTGTCACTTGTTAAATAGAGAAACCTTTCCACATTGTGTTGGCGTTACATTGTCACATTGGCAATTAATTTGCTCAGTGCTACGCTGCCTTCAGATCACTTCGTTCATTTATTAATTAGATTAACACCTTAGCTGTTCACAATGGGTGCTCCAGCAAGCTTCTGGCCAATAGTTTTCAGACTGGATTCATGTTCGAATTTCCCGTCCTGTGTCTGCAGATATGACGTCATGTGCTTGTTGTGTACGTGAAGAAGGGACAATGCAGTTTCCCCTTAGAGGCATTTATATTTTTGAGAAGGAAATGAAAGTGACTCAGTTAGCAGAAGACACAGCTATATTTTTACGTGATAAAAATCAGGTTGATAATGCTTTGTTCTCGATTCAACAGTTTTCCATGGCATCTGGCACATGGTTAAAAAAGTCAAAATGTGAAATTTTGGAATTAGCACAGACTACGGAAATTAAGTAATATATCTGTGAAGAAGGAAATCAAGTATCTTGGGTGTTTTATATTTGTAAGAATATTAAAGAAAGCCCATACAATTATTTTTCTACGAAACCGAAAAAAATAAAAATAAACTATTAATTGGATTGATGGCTCCAAAGGGATCTTTCAATATTGGGTAGAGTGCTCTTAACCAAAGCTGAAGGGGTGTCACAATTTCTTTATCCTGCTCTGATGTACAAGACTCAACGGCTAAAGACATTGATGACACGCTAATAATCTTTGTGTGTGACAAGGCGTGGCAGATTTAGGACTCAGGCGCAGAGATAGGAGTTTGCCGCCAAGGCAGATATTTATGAAGCATAAAACTCCTCGTCTAGAGGGAAAAACAAAGGCTATAAAATGTTAAACTTAAGGCGCTCCAAAAGGGAGGATGTCTAAACTACAAACAAAACCACTCCTAAACTAAAACTATACTGTGGCTATACAAAGTTACAAACAAGGTTGAGGACTATGACTGGCTAGAGTGACTGACGAAAACACTTTGGCACAAGACAGGGGAGACGTAGACCATTTAACACATGAGGGTAATGGGAAACAGGTGGACACAATCAGGGTTGATACTGACACCACATGAGGAAGGGCAAGTGACCTGAAACGAAAGGAGTCAGAATTTTCCAAATAAAACAGGAAATGACAAGACAGTAAAAGCCCAGACAAGACAACCTTACCACGGTGTGACAGTACTAACCCCCCGACACAATGTCTCTAGGGAACCCATGAACTCGAAAGACGTGGTTAATCATGACCTCAGCAGTTTCCTTGGCTGAGGGAAGCTTAGGCAAGGCTATTAATCTGACCATTTTAGAGAATCTGTCAACTACAGTGAGAACTGTGGTTTTACCTCGGAAGATGGGGAGTCCTGTGACAAAGTCCAGTTATTTTTCTGCCCATGGTTTGGAAGGGACTGCAACAGTCCCATGCGTGATCTGGTAGATGACTTACTTCGGGCACACACCGAGCAGGTCTCTTGGACCTCCGGCTCCATGGAAGGCCACCAGAATCGCCGGGAGATGGCGTACATTGTCCGTCGGACTCCAGGATGACAGGAAAGGAGTGGGCCCAATGGATCACCTGTGGGCATAGCTGCACTGGGACGAACAGTCTATTAAGCAGGCATCCGTTAGGTGGAGGTGCCTCACCGTTGGCTTGTTTAACATCCTTCTCGATTTGCCATGTTACGGTTCCAACCACACAGTTCAGCGGAAGGATGGTCTCTGGTTCCTTAGTAACAGGCTCGGGGTCATAGAGACGTGACAGGGCGTCGGGCTTGACGTTACGAGACCACGGCCTGTAAGTGAGAGAGAAGGAAAAACGGTTAACCCGTGGGCAGTACTTTATTTTGAAATGGCTTGGTCAGAACCAACAAAAAGCCAAAAAAAGCTATTGCGCTGAACCCTCTGACGAAGCGCCTGTAAAAGTTAGCAAACCCAAGGAATTGCTGAACCTTCTTGCGGCTAACAGGTGTGGGCCACTCCCTCACGGCGCTACTTTTAGCCGGATCCATCTGTACCTTCCCAGGGGCTATGACAAAGCCCAGGAAGGAGATGGTGGTTTTGGCATGAAAAACACTTTCCTCTGCCTTGACATAGTTTGTTCTTAAGCAGTCTTTGTAGAACCTTGGAAACATGGATTTGATGCGTGGCGAGTATGTCATCCAAATAAACACAAACTGGTCCAGAAAGTCTCTCAAAACATCATTAATCATGGCCTGGAAAACAGCAGGAGCATTAGTGAGACCGAAGGGCATGACTAGGTACTCGTAATGGCCACTAGGTGTATTAAACCCTGTTTTCCATTCATCCCCCTCCCAGATCCTAATGAGATGGTATGCATTGTGCAAGTCCAATTTGGTAAAGATCTTAGCTTGTTGAAGATTTTCAAACACGGACAACATGAGGGAGGGGGGTAACGGTTTTTGATTGTAATGTCATTAAGGAGGCTATAGCCTATACAAGGCCGTAAGGAACCATCCTTTTTCCCCACTCAAAAAAGAAAGCCGCTACCGCTGGTGATGACGAAGGACGAATCCAGCCTTCAGGGAAGTTTCGATGTATTCCTTCAGGCCCGCTTTCTCTGGTCCTGAAACAGAATATAAACGGCCCTTGGGAATGGTGGAACCTGGAATCAGCTCTATGGCACAGTCATAGGTAGGATGCGGTGGGAGCGACATGGCTTTGTTCTTGTTGAAGACCTCCTGGAGGCGATGGTAGCAAGGAGGCACGATGCTCAGATCTGGGTATTCAGAGTCTGTGAGGGAATTAAGAGAATAATGATTAACAGTTGTAATGTCCGCTTCCTGAATTGGTGAACCAACCCCATGGCTCACACAATCCTTTCCCCATCCCAAAACTTCACCAGTCAACCAGTTCACATGTGGGTTGTGTTCACGCAACAATGGGTGTCCCAGGACCAGAGTCTGTGAAGGAGACTGAAACACATGAAAAACTAGGTGCTCCTTATGTTTGCCAACATGGAGCTCGATGGGTTCTGTGATGTGTGTAATGGTGAATAACTCACTACCATTTAGTGCCCTAGCCTTAATGTGCTTAATTAGCGGTTTAGTCTTGGCACTAAAATGTCTCACAAGCCCCAGTCTATCAGGCTCTCATCTGCCCCAGAGTCTATCGGGGCATGGAGGTCTGTGGAAGTGGTACGGTGAATGATTTTTCCTGGTGTGAGTTTTCGTGGGGCCGACACTGGAGTCGTAACCGCTTTGGTCCTTTTGGCTGGGCAGGCGGCCACGAGGTGATCTTGGTTCCCGTAGTAAAAGCGACCTTCCAGCTGTCAGCGCCGTCTCTCCTCTTTCGAGAGCCGCGCTCTGCCCAGTTGCATGGGCTCCTCCTCTGGTCCCAAGGGAACGGGTTGGCGCTGAACTGACGAAGAACGGAGAGGAGCTGACACACCTGATGCTTGGGAGAGCGGGGATCCCTCCGTCGTTCTTGCCCTGTGACCGCGGCTCTGCGTAACCTCCTGCAGCCGATGATCCGTCTGGATGGCCGATGATCCGTCTGGATGGCAATGGCGATGAGGGAGTCCAAGTCCGGAGGCAGATCAACTGGGACGAGCAGCTCTTGGATGGACGTCGCCAGGCCCTTGAGGGAGACGTCATAGAGCGCTGTGGAGTTCTAGCCACTCTCTGCCGCGAGAGTGCGGAAGTGGATGGCGTAGTCACTCACGGAGTATTTTCCTTGTTTCAGGCTGCTTAGCTGCCGGGCCTTTTCCCGGTCTGAACAGGCTGGATCAAAGACCCTCTGAAGGGCGGCTTGGAAGTCCGTGATGGAGCCGCAGAGTGGGGAATTGCGTGCCCACTGTGCCGTGGCCCAGGGTCTGGCTCTCCCAGTCAGGTGGCAAATCATGAAGGCCACCCGGGATCGATCTGTGGGAAAGGCCTAGGTGGAGTACTCAAAATGAATGTCACAGTCAGTCAGAAATGCCTTGCATGGGAGGCTAGCTTGAGCCCCAACCCGGCATACGGCACGGGCAGAATCGGCATGGCTGCTTGAGTCTCTGGCACAGCAGGAGGGCTAGTGGTGCGACGCAGGTGATCCAGAAGGTCCCGTACCCGTGCTGTGATCTGGTCCATTTGCGCTGTCATGGCTGTCTGAAATCCCTCTTGCTGGGAGATACAGGCTTCCTGAGCTCGCAGCGCTGCGGCCATTTGCTCCCTCTCTGCTGGGTCTATACTGGCCAAAGTGTACTGACAAGGCGTGGCAGATTTAGGACTCAGGTGCAGAGATAGGAGTTTGCCGCCAAGGCAGATATTTATTAAACATAAAACTCCTCGTCTAGAGGGAAAAACAAAGGCTATAAAATGTTATATTAAGGCGCTCCAAAAGGGAGGATGTCTAAACTACAAACAAATCAAAATCACTCCTAAACTAAAACTATACTGTGGCTATAAAAAGTTACAAACAAAAGTTCACACAGAAGACAGGACAACAAGGCTGAGGACTACGACTGTGACTGGCTAAAGCAGGGGTGGCCAAGTTCGGTCCTCGAGAGCCACTATCCAGCCTGTTTTCCATGTCTGCCTCCTTCAGCGCAGCTGAATCTAATGATCAGCTCATCAGCAACCTTTGCAGAAGCCTGATAACGATCCTGATCATGAATCAGGTGTGTTAGTGGGGAGAAACATGCAAAACAGGCTGGATAGTGGCTCTCGAGGACCGAACTTGGCCACCCCTGGGCTAGAGTGACTCTGACGAAAACACTTTGGCACAAGACAGGGGAGACGCAGACCATTTAACACATGAGGGTAATGGGAAACAGGTGGACACAATCAGGAATCAGGGTTGACGCTGACACCACATGAGGAAGGGCAAGTGACCTGAAACGAGGGGGGGCTATGGGCCGGTGGGGTGCCTGGCGGGCCTGCCGTGCCTCGTCCTGCTGCGTTGGGTTGGGGCCGCGGGCCGTGTTGGGGTGGGGGGGCGCTCCTGGCTCCTGGGTTTGCTCTCCGGCCGGTGGCCCCTGCGGGGCCCGGGTGTTGTCCCTTGGCGCTGCCATGGCCTGGGGGGCCCTGGGGGGTTGTACTTGCTCTGTCCTGGCCGGGGTCGACGGCTTCCCTCTTGGGTGGAGGTTTTCATGCATGCCAGATCCACCACACCATTATCTATCGAAATTCAAACACAATCTGCTTCTTCCTCTGGTCGTTGAATCGGTGGAAGCTGATGTCTGTGGATCTCACTCTGCTTCATCTATCCTTCCTTCCTTTCCTCAGTCTCTCCTTTGGTTTTTTGAGGTCTCCCTAATTTGTTGGAATTTTGATGTTTTTTGGGGTTGGTGAAAGACTCTGGTTGGTAACCCGGTGGGTAGTAGGTAATTTCTGGTCGGTGCTGGATTTCACTTTCCTTTCTTTTATTTGATCCTTCTTCAGGTCTCCTGACCACTTCACGAGTCTAGCTGGATTCTGAAGTATTCGGTTTAGGTGAACGGCATGGGATTTTAATAGGTTTTAGGTGAACTAATGAGTACACACTTACACGCACGCACACATGCACACACACATTCACACGCACATGCACATTCTCACGCACATACAAAATAAAAATTTAAAATTTAAAAAATAAAAATAATAAAAAAGAGAGCAATGATGATGACATGTAAAATCGGTAAAATTACCGTATGAACAATACTGAGCTCTCAAGAAAAAAAGAGGAAAAAAAAGATTTAAAAAAAATAATTAATAAATAAAAAATAAATAAATAAATAAAAATATACAAATATTTGTAATTTTGTTGGTCTTTTTATTTTGTTACAGAAATTTCATATTCACAAAGCCAAATTTCTTAAATTTGATATTAAAGTATTTTCGATTAAGCCATTACGTAGAGTCTTTTAAATTTGTAAACAATAAGAAAGGTCAAAGGATTTTGGAAATATTGTCTAATTTGTTAAGTTTTTTTATTTTTATTTTTTACTTATGGTTACTATATAATTTTGTAAAATCTTAGCACTCCCATATTTAGTACTTTGTAGAGTTCTCCATTTGTGATATCTTCATCAAGTACTGCTTCTTCCTGATAGTCTAATATGTCATGACTGAATGCCTTGCATCTTCCAAATCTACTTTTGCCATTTTGGAAGAAAATGTATTTCGCGTACTGCAATATGTCAGCTTTTTTGGAATCTTTGGACACATCGAGGGTCCTCGTTCCCCCTACTCTGCGTTTCCTTACTTGTTTACCTTAATGAATCCACCCCAACTCAACTTTTCTGGTCGACTTTTCAGCCCATTTGTTTCTGGTGTAGGTTCTTTTCCGTTTTGGGGCTGAAGTCTCCCCATGAACACCTTCATTATCCTCATTCACAATGCCCATCTTTTTCATGTTTTTTGGGTTACTTTGCACTTTTATTTTCCAAGCAGAAGCGTCTTGCTGCTATCCAATGTCTATATGTTGGAATGTTCGTAGCTAGCCAGATAGTCATCATCCATGAAAGCAATAACTGTGGCATCGATCTGTCAAATCAAAAACAAATGTATGAACAATTGGCTGATGTATGTACATTGAAATAATGTAGACATTGTGTAACTAACATTACAATCTAATAATGTTACAAATCAAAGAAAAGACTGAGGACACATGGGGTGGGAATCACAAGTTGCCCCAAGAAACTAGTCTATCACAGTACTTAAGGCATGATTTGATTATTCTGATTTTATGATATACCAATGTATTGCAATAGAGTATTGCCATATTCTGCAATTTATCACTTTTCATACAATAAATTACACTTGATCAAGATGTGCATTATTTTACAACACACAATTCAACTATATATATATTTGTACCAAATTGTTAAGTAGTATTTTGTCAATTAAAAAAAAAAAAAGGAACTCCCTTTTTCGATTGATAGGCACCTTGCTGTTGCTTTCACATTTCAACCTTTCCGAACGCCATACAACTAGGGTAGATGCCATGGACTTCTGACTTCCGGAAGCCACACACTCGTTTCCGGCCACTGCTGTGATGCACAGGCCGCGTCCCAACACTCGCACACAATAAATTAATTAACAAATTATTAATGAGATCACTGAATTTAAAAAATAATAAATACATGGGGAAAATATGAAGAGAGGTGGATGCGTCTTATTTTAGATGGTTCATGTTCATATTAAGTGACACTTGTTTGGTGACCAAAGTTTACCTGTTAAATACTTTATTTTATCCTTGTTGTGCTTCTTTGAAAACCAAAACAAACAAAAACAGTTGCTCAATAGCCAACGTCGCCATCTAGCGTTAGGAGTGTCAATAACAAGTTCTAACTCTAAATAAAGCTGCGAGTGAAACTACAAAACAGCGTGGGGAAATGAGTCCGTTGTTCACACCGTCGCTTCACGGGCAGAGACATGACTTTGTTGTCGACTTTGTCAGGAGGAATAACCCCAAAAAGGTAAGATTTATTTCTTTTGGACTGATCACCTGGTCGTAATGAACCCAGTCAGCGTTGAACTCATGGCCTGGTAGGTGTCGTCCTTGTTTTCACTAAGTCACGACATCAACACTGAAAATATCCACATTACAATTTGTTAATGATATTTTATATTTTGTGTAGGTGGTGGACTTGGGCTGCGCTGAGTGCAACCTTCTTCAAAAGCTCAGGTTTCACAGTCAAATTGAATTGTTGGTCGGAGTTGACATCAATGGCGCCAAACTGAGGAAAAAGATGTTAGTGTGCCTCGTACTACATAAATATTTCTCAAACGATTTCCATGTAATGGGGTTAGCATGTTCTTGGCATGTATTTTAACAGACAAGAGACAAAATGTGTAAACAAATCTGACCATTGCATGCATACTACATTAATAATTAGCCCATCTGCCTCACAGTCAAGAGGTTCGAATGTCAGCTCATCCTAATGAACACTTGTATCTGATCAAACCAGTTTTTGTGATGCCAATGTTAACCTTCCACAGGCATGGATTGGCTCCTATATCTACAAACTATCTGCAGCCAACTTATGATCAACTGTGTGTGCAGCTCTACCAGGGCTCTGTCACACAAAAAGATGCTCGCTTAAGAGGATTCGATTTGGTGACCAGCATTGAGCTGTAAGTTTTTTTTTCTTAATAGTCATTTAAAATTAATTAATTAATTTATTTATTTATTTCCATGCCCTCACTCACTCTGCTCCTTGGATGTCTACAGCATTGAGCACCTCCCTCTTGATGATTTGGACCGGTTTTCTGAGGTGGTCTTTGGATACATGGCTCCGCAAACGGTGATCATCAGCACCCCAAACTCGGAGTTCAACCGGCTTTTTCCTGGAATGTCTGGTTTCAGGCACAGTGACCACAAGTTTGAGTGGACCAGAGTGGCGTTCCAATCCTGGTATGTTTATTATTATTTATTTTTTTAGTAGACAGTGTGCAGAAAGTGAGGGAAAATGATAGGATAAGTCCAACACCAACATAACACAAATCGTGGGTGCGGGGGGGATGGCAATTGTTCAGCCAGCCTTTTTTTTTTTGTATAAATGCATTTCATACATCATTTTTTGATAGCTTTTGTCTTTATTTGGGACATGGGTGAGCTCGAGCACATTCTAGCTGTGAGCGTTGGGGTATAACCCTGGACTGGTTGCCAGCCCTGGTCATAGGCGAACTAAGCAGTCACCTAGTGGAGAGGGCTAATAATAATAATTAGTGTTTTGTTTTGATGTGTTTATTGAACATATAAATGCAATACAAAATAAAAGTGAAAGAAAGAAAATAAAAGTTAAAAAGGAAAATAATTATTAGTAAAGTCAGTATTTACATGTTCAAAGGGACATAGGAAGAAGTACAAGAACTTATCCTATCCTTAATCCTACCCCCACTAACTTATATAATGTACAAGAAGTTATTATATTTAATAATAAATCATGAAAATAAAAAAGAAAGCAAATGAAGAAGTGTACAGTATGTGTGAATATTGTTGTTTCCACCCAAATTTTTTTGTGAAGTTTTTATTAAAAAAAAACAAAACAAAGTATATTCATACAGAGATGGGTGCGTCAATAAATTTTGAGCATCCGTCATTCGGCAATCATCAACAGTCAGGACATCGTCAATCCGTCAATATTTCAAGATAAACTGTCAATCCGTCATTCGTCGATTGCTCAGCAAAATTTGCGTCTTTTGCCTAGCACACCAAATCACCTAGCCAGCCAACCACAGGTCTCGTACCCAAACAATATTTACACCAATGGACAATTTCATAGGGCCCAACTGATATGGATTTTATTAGACTGATTCTGATATTTGGCAGAATAAAAATTTCATAAATGATTAATCAGACGATTAATTAAAAAATACATAATAAATAAAAGTAAAAAAATAATTACAAATAGAACATTTGAGTTTTACAATATTTTGTCCTTTAGTATTTGTTCAACTTCGCAAGTGGCGAACATATAGCGAACGTTGCAATCTTGAACAAACCCTGTCAATATTCGCTACCTTTGTAAACACTCTCAAACGTTCTCCCACTCAGTGGGATACGGCTTAAGGTGTTTAAAAAACAATTTAACAAATATTGAAACTACAATTAAAATAAATAAATAAATAGATCAGTCATATCAGTTTATCATATAGTTGGGTTTTTCACTCAAAACACTCTAAACCAGTGTTGTCCAAACTCGGTCCTCAAAGTCCTGCAGGTTTTGGATGTTTCACTTCTCCGCCACACCTGAAGCTCATCAGCAAGCTCTGCTTAAGCCTGATAACGATCCTGTTCATTGTAACAGGTGCGTTGGAGCAGGGAAATACAAAACCTTCAGGACTCCGGCCCTCGAGGACCGAGTTTGGGCACCACTGCTCTAAAACAACAAATGCATTTTTTTAGAAAATTATATTAAACAGCAGTTTTCCTTTAAGCAAAATGTGAGTTTAAAATAAGGGCTAATTTGGAGAACTAGAGGAATGTCAAGAATAACTGGGGGCAACAACTAAGTTGCGTATAATTCCTGGAATGCTTAAGTTGCCTGCCACTATTTGAAGAAAAATTTTGTCCCGTAGGATTTTAAACGTTCTGTGTTGGACTGAATGGACAATAAGAGCTTGAAGCTAGCGTTTGTTTCCAGGTCCCTGAATGTCTGTTCAGAGTTTGGCTATGAAGCTGAGTTCACTGGTGTGGGTCAAGCTCCCCCAGGCCAAGAGGAGGGTATCGGCTTCTGCACCCAGATTGGCGTGTTTCGCAGGCGTGGTGGCCTCATGTTAGGTGACAATGCAGAAGATCATTTCTCATACACGCTGGTAAGTGGAGAGATGAGTTGTACAATTTTGTTGACAGTGAGTGATAAACCTCGCAATTATTGTAAATGTGTTTCCTGATTAGCTTTATAGTGTGACTTATCCCAGCCTGCGTGACCAAAACATCCTGCGG
This sequence comes from Vanacampus margaritifer, assembly GCF_051991255.1. NCBI lineage: Eukaryota > Metazoa > Chordata > Actinopteri > Syngnathiformes > Syngnathidae > Vanacampus > Vanacampus margaritifer. The sequence goes on from NC_135444.1 coordinate 2,297,783, forward strand.
AAGACCCTGGTTAGTGAGTTGTTGTATTGGGCAGAGAAGATGAAAAACAAATGGCTGGATAAACTGACAGGTAAGAGTCTGGCCAGTTGGCTAATAGCAATTGTGCTAACCAGGTGTTATTGAATATTTATCTTAATAGACTTGGCTCAGTACATGGACAATTAATGAGTATTTCTATGATTTATGTGAAAAGAGGAGAATCCTGTGGAGAAGGACAAGCCAGGAGGAGAAGAGTACGGAGAGATCTTCTGGACAAATGGTCACGAATCGCAGTGTCACACATTACACAGGTGTGTATCCATTGCCACCACACCAGGAATGTCATTTTGTTTTGATGACCGCCATCTGAGCGGTATTAATTGGTTGCTTGAAAGGTGAACGTCTGGCACCTGGTAACTTCTGTTGCACTCAGTGGCGGCACATCAATAGAACAGAGTTTCATTAAAAAGGACGAATATATAATGATGAAAATGAAATATAATCAAAATTAGGGGTGTTTGATTTTTTTTTTTACCGATACCAGTACTAGTACTGAACTCTTGAGTAGTCACTGACATTGTACATTTGTACCGTGTCTGTGTGGTGGCCATATTAGATGTGGGTCATCCAGACTTCTACAATGTATCTAGTTTTGTCTTCATATTCAACTCAGTCAAGCCACTGATTGAAGCAACAGACATTCCAGCTCCTCTGCATTGGCTTTTATTTCTTTTTTTGACCAACCTCTTACTGCTTCACTTGGTGTCTGTAAAAGAATAACACATTGGATAAATGTTGTTTTAAAATGAGCACAATTTCTTCCAAGGATTATGAGCTTCATTCGTTCATTTCAACACAAATTGACATTCTGAACACAACTGCTGCTAACTAAATAGTCAATTTAGTATTTTATAGAAATCCTGATGTCACGTGACAGCGGCAGGAAAGTATTGGTGCAGCGTTATTAAGCTACAATGGCGAGGAGGGCTAATACAAGCGTTTACCCGTCAACTTTCCGCTCAAGAGCATTGACAGTCACTTTGATGAAAAGGACATGATATACAGTACATGCGTGGGGTGGACATAGGGGTGGGGTAGATTGCCGATGAAGTGTCAGGAGGGCTTTTTTTTTTCAACTTGGCGACGCTGCTTCGTGGAATTACCTGCTTTGTTGCCGGTGAGTGCTTTCAAATGTGATCATACAAAGCCTTTACAAGTTTGTACAATCTCGATTTATTTACCCTTTATGTGTCGTCAAAATGCCATCGAAATTGGCAGTTTGACGCAAGTGTTGCAGTGTTTTTTATGTATGTTAGCAACTCAGCAGCTGTTAATTGGGCAGCAGCCGCCGTAATTCATGCAGTAAAAAGTTTTCTTTAGGGTGTTGGTCAGTTATTAAATTCAACTGTGTAATATCTATTAAACCATAGCAGCACATGGTACACTGGACATGTTCGATCCTTTTTTTGCCTCTTCTCGTCCACAATAGCTGTTAATCATTTTTAGTGTTAAAGTGTTGCTGTTTAGTCAGTGGCAGATGCGTTTTCTATGCTGCCAAAATGGTTGCGCTAATGGCCATTTTGGGATGCGTGACGTCAATGTCAGGATCTCTATTACATCATGTTTTGGTATGAAATCACATTCAAGTCATCCTATTTGAATGAATGGACACAATTTGATCCTACATCAGATTTGTGATACAAACTGCTTCTTTTTAAAAACAACTGCAAGTCGAAATCAGCCTTTTATCTAAAGATCAACCGTCAAATGATACCAGTGAAATAAAGTATTGCTCCATGTTATCTGTCTCAGGTATGTGTCTGTTCCCCTGCACTTGCTGTGGAATTGCTGCCCCAAGTTACGTGAGCTGAGTGGAAGTCTGGGAAATCTGAGTCAACTCATCATAGATGATCCCCAAATTCAAATGAATCGGTCACGCTCTGCTGTAATTATCTGCAGTTTGGAACACGGTACGATTGCGCTCTTTCTACATCTTTAAATGGCAATTATCACATCAACCTTTTAAACTGAAGATCTTACATTTATCATATGCAATTAAGAGCCAATGGTACCTGTGGTGGTCACTGTGTGTTTCTAGACCTAGAAGATGAAGATCCTAATCATCTGACGGACAGTGGCTATGCAGAGAGCAGCCATGTGGAAGAGGAAAACTGAGAGATGGATTTGTATGTGTCCAACTCAGTTGGAGAGTAAAACAGGAAGTTAGACAATTAAAAAAATTCTAAAGCACATGTGTTTGTGTAACTTGATTTGATTTTATTCAACAGTGTAAGGTACACATCATCCAGCACAGTTTAAGGAAACAAAAATAATCTGAAGGGAAACGGGGACCACTGGAGTTAAAACATCACTTTACAGAAAAATACAAGTAGCACTTTTATAGACAACAGCTTCACAGAAGAGAGGACGCAACCATGTTTGTAACAACATGTTAGTTACCCACGTGACTTCACCTGTGGCACACAGGTAAAACAAGTACATGATAACCTGACTCAACATTCTTTGACAACACTAAAATCATTTTCAACACGTTTCGTAAACAATACAACATAGCAAAAATGGCACAATATTGATGATGAAATAATACATCAAACACGGTAATATCTTGGCATTTTCAACATGACATTTAAATCATGCTAAATACAAAAAAATACTGATTCTAAAATACATGTTTTTGTGCAGACTTCTCCTTTGAAGTGGTCGGAACAAACCATACACAAAAGCAAATACTAGACTTGCAAATAAATCTGACAGGACATTTGTGCAAATTAATATTGTAAACACCACACTTGGATGTGACTTCTTATAGTCTGGTGGCTTAGTGAAAGGATTGTGCAATTGCGGATAAAAGCGCCATTTTTTGCTTGGTGGTTCCTTAGAGTCGATCGTTTTTTTTTTATTATTAAATTATGTAAAAATTCGCCTAGTATTTTTCAGACTATATACACCATAAAATGATCAGATAACTTCCAAATGTGTTAAACTGGATGTTGGAGCCATATTACAGTGTTCTTTGTTTTTCCTTCCTTCATTCCTGGGTTTGGCCGCATGGTGGTGCTTGTGCCCCCAGGAAATAATTCAATTAAGCTCAAAGTAATGAGTGTCAGGTGTGCGTGTGAACCTTGGAGGCAAACAGTTTTTGACTGTTATTGTTCTATGTGGAAAGGATCGTGTTATGCATCGGACTTTATTGGAATTAAATTGTTTTTGACCACACAACTAAACATTTTTGTGTTTTGATGCAACGGCACGCGTCCGAAGAGTTCTCAACGGTTCACCCCCACAACAAATATAGCGTCTTAATGGAAAGACTCTATACTGGACTTGTTTTGGCATTTGAGAAGTCACAGAACATGAAGTATCATCAGTAACGTTGTTATTGGAATGAAAAATACAAATGAATCTGCGTCATAATTATCTAGCTGTGCCTTCTTTCTAGCTGTCACAATTGCATTTGCAATTTTACCATAATTCAATCTCAGAGCTCTTCTTTATGTTCCCTTGGTAACTCTTGTTGGTCGGTCTGGTTGTGATGATGTCACCATTGTCAAACATTGGTCATGTTCTGCTTCTGACAGAGCAGCTAACTATTTTACATACATGATGTGAACCTTGTAAATGACTTATGACTTCCTTTAACGCCACTATTTATTTTTATTTTTATGCGCGATTAATGACCGCCCCTTACTTGGAAAGCCTGGTCTGGGGAAATTCCAGTCGCACCCCTATTTTATATATTATTTTTTATTATTATTATTGTATAAACAAATGGTTGAGATTTCTCCGTTTCGTATTGTCCAGGCACAGCAACAGGATTTTTTTCTTCTTTCTCTCCTGGGTCTCAGGGGTAGGGGAATGAATAACCAGTATTCATCACTTCACTTGCTTTATAAATCAGATCTTGTTTTGTGTGTGTGTATTTTTTCAGCAAATGCATGATATAAATATCTCTCATTTTTAGAGTAAGGCTTAATTTATGAGAACAATTTAATGCTTAAATCTTAAACAAAACTGGAGGGAGCTCTTAATAAACACAACACTTTATTTAAAATCTGTCTATTTTGTGCAGTACTTTATGGAGGATAAACACTGAACAGCTACCATACTCCATTTTATACATAACTTTGGAGGTGTCAAATCAGATTCACCTTTGTAAGTGTACAACAAACAAAAACATCACCCATGTCATTCTTATGATTGAGTACAACTCAAGAATTACAAATAAAAAACTACTTTTGTATTCTATATGAATATTTCTGATATCTGAGTTGGGCTACTAGTGTTAAATTATTTTATTGTCCCAAGGAATCCTCATACAAATTTTTGAGCTTTTATCCGCAAGTGGACAATTCCCCTAAAACGTGCGCTAAGCCTTTTTTTTGACTATAGGGGAAGGGAGATTCCATGGAATGGAATTCCACCATTTTTTCACTAGTTAAATTGGGATTTGTACGATGCATAGGCTTGATAACCTCCCCGGTAACTGCAACTCAAAGCACATTGACATGATACTTGACATAATTGACATGAATGACTGTATGTCCTAATTATAATCCAGTCTATATTATATTATCGCTTTGCAGCCTAGAGGTGCAGCAGTAAAACAATATGCATTCATATTTGAAACTAGTGTGCTTCAATGACCATTGATACTTGTCTATTGGCCTCTCTGTGGGTCTAAAGGGTTAATGAAGATAAAAACAAATATTAGACGTAGTGTACAACATCAATACTATAACTGGCAACATGGCTGTTAAGTACTGTACTAAAATAGTCCAAAGTAAGCCGTTTTGAAGTTAAGTCCATCAAAATGCACGCTTTAGCCACTGACACGCTCAGCGACTCGCATTATCTGCCTCTTTCAGATGAATGTCGGCATGAAAATGCATGGCATTATCTTTCTCTTTGAAGAAGTTGTTTTGTTTGGGTTTTTCCCTAGTTGACATTCTTCCAAGCAGTTTGGTCCAAAAATGAAATTGCTGTGGAAATGTGTGGATGGTAACAACATAGGCAGCCCTTAATAATAAAAATAAGTCAAAAAAGAACTTTTGACACACAGAACCACTTGACTGCACATTATAGTGGTGTTAGAAAGCGTGAAAGTGTTCGGTTGTAGGTAAGAACACATGGAGGCGGTATTGTGATGTCTGCCACTCACTGTGCACCAAATACAAGACCGATCATTAATATGTGATATGTAACAGAAAGAAATGGTCACAATCCTGCTTCCATTTTTTGGGGGTTGGAGGTGGGCAGGCATAATCTAGATTAACGCTTGATCACCACTTGCTCGTACGCTCCAGCACCAACCCTGCAATGTTAAATGACAAAATAAAACATAAAAAAGACAAATCTATGCATGCAAGTTTTGCCCTACCCATGCATTTTTTTCCTTATGAAAGCCTTTTTTGGGGGGTGGGGGTTAGTAGACCACATGCCAAATACTCATATTTTAATTCAAACTATAAATAAATATCCATTTATTTTCAACTGCTTATTAAGGTTTGGGTTGCGTGGGCAGCGCCCCAGACTTTCCTCTCCCCAGCCACTTCTTAGAACTTTTCTGAAGGGATGGTGTTCCCAGGCCACCCGGGACACATTGTCTCTCCAGTGTGTCCTGGGTTGTCCCCAAGGCCTCCTCCCGGTGGGACGTGCCCAGGACACTTCACTAGGGAGGCGCCAGGAGGCATCCGAACCACCATCCCAGCCACCTCATCTGGTTCCACTCAACGTGGAGGAGCAGCGGCTTGAGTCCTTCCCGGATGACTGAGCTTCTCACCCAGTCTCTAAGGGAGAGCCCAGAGACCCTGAGGAGCAAATTAATTTCAGCCGCTTGTATCCGGGATCGTGTTCTTTCGGTCAGGACCCACAGCTCGTGACCATAGGTGAGGGTAGGAACATAGATCGACCGGTAAATCGAGAGGTTCGCCTTTGGGCTCAGCTCCTTCTTAACCATAACGGACCGATACAGTCCACATCACAGCAGACGCTGCACCGAACCGTCCGTCGATCTCCCGCTCCAACCTGCCCTCCTCACTTGTGAACAAGACGCCAAGATACTTGAACTCCTCCACTTGCAGCAGGATCTCATCCCCGACCCGGAGAGGGCACTCCACTCTTTTAAGCAGTTGCTGTATCCTTTATGATGATAGTTTGTCTAGTCTAGTCACTCTTATTTTGTCATATAGGATTTTACTCTGTCATATAGAATTGTGCCCTTACTGAGTGCCACTTTTGTCAGTATGTTGAGGTTCCTCTCAGCACATTGTATTTTTGTATATAAAGACTCTGAAATAAATAAGCTAATTGTGACTGAATTTGTTCCCCTTCAAGGTTGTTTTATTGTTTGTTTGTTTTTTTACTTTTAAGTGAGATAAATAACAGAAGTTAAAAGACAAAATTTCCATTTAGAATTGCAACCTCCTTTGCACGATATTATTTCATGACACGTGCCACACTAAGCAGAAATCTGGTGTTTTTTCTTCTCCCATCATTGATCTCTGCAAAGTAGCGTCCTTAAGTCGCGAGCTTGATGCTTGCACACACTTCCTGCTTGGTTGTACTTGGTGAGTATTGTTGCCCACCCTTCTTCGTTTGTGTTTTTTGTGCGGGTCCCCTGTTGAGCTGCCGCACGCCCACGCTGCAGCTCCGGTGGCAGGACACTACAATGGTGATCCTTGTTTTATACTGGGATGGATGAATGGTTACTAGTCTGAAGTCTGAGATTGAATGACAAATCAGGAGTGCAATCTGCTTTTCTGTGACCCGAAATAGAACAAGTGGCAAATGGAGGGAGAACTTAATCAAGGTTTTATGATGATGACATTTTAAAACGTCCAACTTAAATTGTTTTATACACACAGTAAGTTTGAATCCTAAACATTAAATGAGCAACCAAAGAATAGTTCATATCTTACCTGGTAGGAAGATGATGGCTTCCAAGAGCTGTACTTCCTCCAGGCCCAACAAACAGACGTAAGCCCTCCTCTGAAAATACAAATACAATCATGTCATTCTGCAATGTGCGGTCAGCCATTTGCCTCTCCTGCTTTGAGCAGGTTCAGAACTGGGACTGGCACACTAATTCAATTAGGGCTGAACCAAAAATAATCTAATTGCAAAATATTTTTCAAGGTCCTTTACCCATTTTTTTTTTTTAAACACAAGCAATAAATTAATCTGTACTATGTAGCAATTATCACCAGTTCTCAATATTGGCCATTGCTACACAGGCCACAAAAGGGACACTTTAGTGGTAATCTTTCCCAAGAATCTGGCGCTTTCTTCAAAGGCTGGGGTGAGGACACTTCAGTGGAAGGTAAACGTTCAATAGAAAGTGAATAAATCAAACACCTCATGTCGACCCTTATTTATGTCAACCCCTGAGGAATGCAGAGTCTGGTCCAGTCAAACTTGAAAGATCAAAGATAGACAGACTAGACTTAACTACCTTTCCAATAAACATCTGACACCCATCTCAACAGTGTTTCAATGGCGACCCCAAAAGGCAACTACAAAAACTGCAGATGCTCATTGTGTTTTCTACAATGGACTGACACAGCACAACTTCACATCTATGTATTGTTAAATATATCTCTGAAATATTGTGAATATATGCAGTGTTTGTCTGATGTACACATATTTGTTTTAGCCTTCCTGTCACGGCTTGAGAAGGGAGGACCCAGATGCAGTGAGGAAGGCGAGCCACGGCAGGAATGCGGATAACTTTGATTTAATGTAGTGATAAACGCAAACACAAAATCACGCACACAGGCGGACAAAAGTAAACACAAACTCACGCGCACAGGCGGATCACAAACAAACTCAAAAGCACGCACAGTGGCGGCAAAAAAGGTCAGTCATGGGCAGCAGGAGAAAACACTTGTAGGACGAGTACAGTCGGGTCAAGAGAGCGGCGTCTCGGAGTAATCACCCGACACTCCTTGCTGTGTCCATCAGGCTTTTATTGAGGTCTGATGGCATGATGGGCAGCAGGTGTGTATGGTGGGCGGAGCCCACCAGCTGACCCAAATCATGACACTTCCATGATAGACTAAGACATGATAGCAAATTTTTTGGCCTTTTCTTTTATTAATTTTTTTAAACCTTTTTTTTTTGGGCCATCCTTTTGTTCAAACGGCCACCCTGGCCTCCAACTGTGAGGCTCAGATAAGGATCAACTTCTTAATTTATCTACATTCGTTTGGGGGCCAAAACATCGACACACCGAGTTAAATATTTTCAGAATTTACCGGAAAGTTTACAAAATGGTGATTGCTGAAGTGGTTAGGTCAGCCTGAGTCCCACGTTTGTCTGGTTTCCATCACCTTGTGCAGAGATGGTTCATTGTATATTATTCTATTAAGTTCTCATTATTTGTTCCTCCTTTCCAAGTAGCTGTTTATATTACCATGTAGATTAAATAATAAATGCGCACATAATAGGAAAAACATAGTTTATTGTGTGTGTGCATGAATGAAAGTCATTAACCTCTATTCTGGAAAGCTCAAACTAAAAGTACTGATGCGCTCTTCTCTCCATATACTGTAGATTGGGAGAGTGTAACCCACAAAAGTCTGAGAAAGAACGCGATATTGCATGTGCATGTGTTACCTTCTGCACTAGAGTCTAGAAGGTCAGGTGTGAAGTCTTGGCTTTGGAGGATTTTTTCCACCACGTCGTCAGCATCTACTCGAGTATCATCCATTCTCTTTAGCTGAGACTCCATAGAGTCCTGCTTCACTGGATGCCTGAGAACAGGATATTTGGGAGTCATTTTGTGCTGCCTCTGAAACACATGAATTGTATTTGGCAGTTGTTTTCACATAAATGGCTATTTTTATTCCTTCAATAAAACATTTCACTAAGCTGTCATCGCGACTCGGGATTTGTTTGGCAGTCAAAGCTATTTTTAGCATGAAATAATGTTGCTGAGACTGCATTTCATATTCTCATGAAAGCAGAGGACATCCTGATAGAAGACATTCATTAGTTTATTACAGTTGGGCAGAAAAGGACATTGTGAGGTTGTATATGATTATTTCTAGGGATGGGCGAGTACCTATACCAGGTATCTGGCCGATACCAGGTCACATTTCATGGTAATGGTACTCGCAACGGATATTGATACTGGTATCGGCCCCCGCTCTTGTGGCCATTTTTTGGTCAGGAACGAAAGTTTTGTTCCGTCTCGTTCGTTTTCTGTGTGTCTCCTATGAGCTAAGACTTGTACATTTCATTACTTCCAGCAACGCCATTTCAGTGTGCATTACTGAGAATAAGTAAGTACTCTTGTTGTGAGTATTATCACCCATATCTGTGGTTTATATATGTTTGTAGCTTCACCATGTTTAATCGCCTCGTTTAGGTTTGCTGGGCACTTAATTGCCTCGTCATCGAGCTGCAGTGCTAAAAATAGAACGGCCCTTGCAGACGCTAATTATAGCTCTTATACACACTACATTATATTTGAAAAGTGGCGTTTTCGTTTCCCTTTGGGTTTTATGTATACTAATTCCTATATAGAGCAGGCTTCCAAATTAAAAGCATGGATTTCAAAACAATATATTATTAAACATCACATATTAAACAGCTTGAGGAATTCTTAACATGGTAGATATTATTAAATTACTTGAAACCCTATTGTATTGAATTGAATTCTTTGCACTTCACTGTATTCCTTAAAAAGAAGTTGTACAACCACATATTTTGATTGGGACTTTTTTTTCTGACCACTGGATTATTTGTTTCATCTTATTTATAGATTTTGGAAATTGTGCTCTATGCAAAATGACTTTTATGAGCAAATTGAAAAAAATAATAATTTCCATTCATTTCATTCAATTTTAAGGAAATTTGCTATAGTTGGGATATATATGTCATTTAAAAAAAATATCTGTCATTGTTTTATTTTTGGAAATTCATCTACCGTAAGTACTATTGGTATCGGTATCTGTGAGTACGGAAGATATGAGTATCTGTATCTGTTTCCAAAAAAGTGTTATCGAAGATCCCTAATTATTGCATATTATTTTAAGGCAGGAGTGTCTAACTAGTCGATCGTAGTCGACTGCGAGGGGTGTAGAGGGTGGAAAAGAGGGTTTTTTTTGGTCTGGCTGTGTTGTGCGTGTTATTATATATTTTTTGATAATGTACACTTTTACAGCCTATGCATTTGTTCAGTCTCACGTCTCCCCCCGCCAAAAAAGAGGGGGGGGGGGAGAATTAACTCAGCTTTAACCTATGTGGCGTGTGGCCTGCATCAAAGGAAGCTGGTAGCAGTCAGCAGTCGCTTAGAGCTAGCGATCAGCAATAGAAAGTTACATATTTTTTGTGTATTCTAGTTATAAGCTTGTCTGTTTAATCTTCAATGCAACATGGTACTGGCAAAGAAAAGGAATCTGGAACGGCATTTTAAAATGGTACACACATGCTACGACAGGGATGTTCTTGTGAAAATGTCTTTACACGCAGACTCAAATGGTTTCTTTTCCTTGCGGCGTTCGCACGGATGCCGTTGCGCATTTACGCAGCCAGTGTGTACTGGGCGTTTCTTGTGGTTGCCAGGCTAAACGTCCCAATGAAGGGCTAATTAGGAGCTCAATGAGGTCTAATTAAGAGTAAAAAAAATATCCGCACAACTATGCCAATGAGTTATGAGGCACCATGAGGCACAGAGCATATTATGGTTAAATAGCTGAAACGCACACACAGTATGGCCCACGGTTTGCATAATGAAACAGGTCGTTCGTAACGCAAGGTTCAGCTGTACACAAATAGTTTCCTGCTTTACATGAATTAAAAAATTTAAATTTAAGAATTAAAAAAAATAAAAACTGTTGATCATATGGAAAAAGAAAAACAATTGATCATTTGCTACAGTATATTGTCATTTTATTATTGGTTAATAAAACCCTTGCTTTTCGTACCTGGAATTAACCGGCTGCTCCCAAAAAACAAACATAGATATGAACAATAATAATAACTAGAAAAATTCCCGCGGAAATTTTGAATGGGACTGCTGACTCTTTGGTAATGAGCTGAACAGTTTAAAATTTAAAAGACTGGAATCGCTCAAGAAATGTGGAAGTTAACCATGATCAACATCAACTAAAAGTATCTTACTGTCCATAAAAAAATGTAAATGAGCTGAACAGTTTAAAATTTAAACGACTGGAATCGGTCAAGAAATGTGGAAGTTAACTATAATCAACATCAACTAAAAGTATCTTACTGTCCCTTTAAGAAACATGCACATTCACGCACGCACATTTGACTTGGAGACGTCACGCGCCCCACATTCCATTGAGATTGCATGAGAGAAGCACCCCTTGATACAGATTCAAAAAATGGCTCGTTAGAACGGCAAGGGTTTGGGGAACACGAGCATGTTCTCATTTTCTTAATCGGATAAAAAATGACCAAATGAGAGCAGGTTGAAAACTTATGATTTATCAGAAATGGAGAGAGGAAGGCGCCTGAAATTAACATGGCAGAGATAGGCGAGTTGGTCCGACTTGTCCGAGCTTAAAGGGAAAATAAAGGTACTAAATGACACCTTAGCCAAATGAAGTTAGTTTGTCTGAAAGAAGACACTCGTGACTACAAAATGTGAGAATTTGACGTCTAGTGAGCAAAGATTGTGGCAATGGTGACGAGTTGAAGTGAAACTTTTGCAAATAGAAGTAGACTTTTCTTTTTTCCCGCCACTCTAAAGTTAATTGGTCAACAGAGTGGCGGTAGAAGCCTAATTCACTCACTGTCTTTGAACCCGCACAGAGGGGAGAGCTTTCATTCCTTAAAAAAGATTTCGACACTGAGCTAAAGATGGGAAAAATTCCTACAAAATGAGCTAAAATTCGTATCGGCCGGATAACGTATGCGCGCGCAGCGTGTCTTGGAAAAAGGTGCTTTAGGTGTGTGATTTTGTCTTTCCATTTCCCATTCATTCCTATGGCACTTTTTGGGGTAGTTTTTGGGGTATTGTGTCGCCATGGTAAGTGGGAATTCCTAGAAAAATAATGCCGCACCGAGTCCGATCGAGCCGCATCGTTTGATACCTCATTTGTCCCGATGCGATCTACGGTACGGGCCGCATTCTTGCGGAAAAATCGGTGGAAGATAATATAAGAATATTTGCTATAACTAGAAAAATTCCCGCGGAAATTTTGAATGGGACTGCTGACTCTTGTAAATGAGCTGAACAGTTTAAAATTTAAACGACTGGAATCGGTCAAGAAATGTGGAAGTTAACCATAATCAACATCAACTAAAAATATCTCACTGTCCCTGAAAATGTATTTAAAACAATGTAAATGAGCTGAACAGTTTAAAATTCAAACGACTGGAATCGGTCAAGAAATGTGGAAGTTAACCATAATCAACATCAACTAAAAGTATCTCACTGTCCCTTTAAGAAACATGCACTTTCACGCACGCACATTTGACTTGGAGACGTCACGCACCCAGATTCCATTGATATTGTATGAGAGACGCACACCTGGAACAAAAGCCTCTCACGACTTAACAAGGGTTTGGGGAACGCGAGCATGTTCTCACTTTTTTAATCGGCTGAAAAATGACCAAATGAGAGCAGGTTGAAAACTTATGATTTATCAGAAATGGAGAGAGAAAGGCGCCTGAATTTAACATGGAAGAGATAGGCGAGTTCGTCCGACTTGTCCTCGCTTAAAGTGAAAATAAAGGTACTAAATGACACCTTAGCCAAATAAAAGTTAGTTTGTCTGAAAGAAGAGACTTGTCACTACAAAATGTGAGAATTTGATGTCTAGTGAGCAAAGATTGTGGTCATGGTGACGAGTTGAAGTGAAACTTTTGGAAATAGAAGTAGACTTTTTTTGGTTCCCGCCACTCAAAGCCTAATTGCTCAACAGAGTGTGTTAGAAGCCTATTTCACTCACTGTCTTTGAACACGCACTGGGGGGAGAGCGTTCATTCCTTTTTTTTTTTTTTTCAGGAGAGCTCAGTATTGTTCATTCGATTTGACATCATCATTGCTCTCCTTTTTTTTAAAAACAAACAAACAAATCAATTAAAAAAATGTAATAATTTTTTTTTAAATATATATACATATATATATATATATATATATATACAGTACATATACACACATATATATATATATATTTTTTTTTTTTGTATGTGGGTGAGTATGTGCGTGTGTGTGTGTGTGTTCGTGCGTGCGTGCGTGTGTGTATTCATCAGTTCACCTAAAGCCCATTAAAAAAAAATCCCATACTAATAATATAATATAATAATAAATTGCCAAATGCAGAAACATCAATGTAAGTTATCACGATGTAGTGGCTCTCGCTAACAGACAGAATTAAGTAACCGGAATTAGGTAAAAAAATTCTATATACGTAGACCATGTTTCTATAAATTTTGATATTTGGTTTTTATTTGAGGCAGATATTTTTTCCATTAAAATGTGATTTATGAGGAGGTTAGACCATTGGTCGATATTCAGAGTTTGTTTATTTTTCCAGTTAACAAGAATTGTTTTTTTAGCGATAGTAAGGGCTACAAGTGTAGATTGAAATTGTTTATGTGGTAAGTCAGTTGTTGTTAGGTCACCTAGCAAACACAAGTTTGGAGATAAAGGTATCCTACAGTCCAAAATAGCGGAAAGTTTTTCTAAGACTTTAGTCCAGAAATACATAACCGGAGTACATAACCATAAAGCATGAACATAAGTGTCTGTAGTGTTTTGTAAGCATTGGAGACAAATGTCGGAGTCTGAGAGTCCCATTTTCTTCATCATATATTGAGTAATGTATGTTCTGTGAATAATTTTATATTGGATAAGTTGTAAATTTGTGTGTTTTGTCATTTTAAATGCATTTTCACAAACTTGAATCCAAAAGTCAGGTTCCGGTGCTATAGACAAGTCTGTCTCCCATTTCGAGATGGGTAAAGACATTTTATCAGTATATGAAAGTAACTTATATATTTTTGAAAGTTTTTTTGTTGTTGTCGGAGAAAGCTTGTTAATATCTTTAGCTAAAACAGGCGGTTGGAGCGTAACCCGAAGTGTTGGAATTTTTTTCTTTATCATATTTTTAACTTGTAGATAATGTAAAAAATTTCCGTTTTTTATATTGTATTTTTGGAGCAAGGATGTATATGATATAAAGATATTATCTGAGAAGAGATGGTGGAGATGTGTAATTCCTTAAAAAAGATTTCGACACTGAGCTAAAGATGGGAAAAATTCCTACAAAATGAGCTAAAATTCTTATCGGTCGGATAACGTATGCGTGCGCAGCGTGTCTTGGAAAAATGTGCTTGATGTGTGATTTTGTCTTTCCATTTCCCATTCATTCCTATGGGATTTTTTGGGGGACTTTTTTGGGGATTGCGATGCCATGGCAAGTCGGAATTCCTAGAAAAGTAATGCCGCAGCGAGTCCGATCGAGCCGCATCGTTTGATACCTCATTTGTCCCGGTGCGATCTACGGTACGGGCCGCATTTTTGCGGAAAAAATCTATAATAATAAACCCATTTCCTGGGTAGAATAACAATATGTGCCTGCTTGCTTTGCTCAGCAGTCCCATAATAACAATAAGCCCATTTTCTAGGAATTGTAATACAGTATGTGCTGCTTGCTTTGCAAGCAAGCAGCAGCGAAGCAGCAGTCCCATAATAAAATTGCTCCACAAGAAATACATTTGAAATTACTCCTCAAATGAAGTCAATTATACGCAAAGGAAAAAGAAAACAAATTCCAAGCCTTGTGCACACTGACTTCCCCCATCAACAAAGGACGAATAGTAATAATAATCACTGAATGTCAATTGGTCGCAATCCAGGTTACGCTAAATCAGACTGATATGTTTATGTAAATGTACTGTTATAGGAGAAGTTATAGGCATTTGTTACAGCAAATTATGCCATTGGCATTTTTTTAAATTTGTGTTGACACACCATTATAAACCAGTTTGCACTGCCACTTTAATAAAATGTAATAAATGTAGTGATGCATCGGAATCTCAATCGAATCGAATCGTGAGGCACCCGTAGCGTCCAACCCCTAGGGTCAATTATGGTTATTATTCATCATGACATGCGAGTGTGCCTGTATGCGTGTGTGTGTGAGAGGATCAGAGAGAGCCGTTAAGTCTAGTGGTTGTATGACAACAAAAAAAAATTGTACGGTTTGTTACATTATTGCAGGCAGGAAAAGGTATGCGGGTTTGCAATGTTGACACTGACTGAACTGGTTGATCATGGAAGGTTGGCTACTTGAAAAGATCGTTTAAGGTCAGTGGTTAGTATAATCGTTTAGCCTGGAAAGCAGACTCATCTCTACAGCCAGAAGATGAGTCTGGTCACTGACAGCATCAAGTGCAAGGCGGGGCAAACCTGGCCAAACACACAGTGTATGCGGCTGGATAATGAGATATATAGTACTGTACAAAATACATTTCAAAACCCTTCATTGCATTTTTTCTTAAATTTGAAAATCTGTTCCACACTAATGAATGCAAATTGAACCACAAACAATTTTCATTTACAGGGCATGACAAAAAATGCATTATTTTTCTTCCAATTACGGCTTCACATGAAATACGTCAAAGCGCACCTGTTGAGCCGCTCACAGGATGAGGCGCTTCGGACTGGAGAACACACAGAGTAGGTAGAGTTGGTGGTGGAAAGTGGATGTTCAGGCAGAGCAGGACATGTTCTGCACTCTCTGTCTCTGTCCTCATTTGGTTCGGGGATGCTGCCGATGCCTGTTGAGGCGCTTCCAACTGAATGGTTCCTACGATGACTGAAGTCCGACATGCTGGATGAGCGGGAATGGCCTGTACTGTAGCCTGAAATGGAAATGGACAATGTAGTAATGGCGGCAGGACAAGCTCTTCTGCTTTGATATGGTCACTCTTCACAGAGGAAGGAACCATATTTTGTTACTTGAGGAGAATTTTCCAAATGGACCCACCAATGTGTTACGATGCAAATAATCCCCCCCCCCCCACCTAATCAGCTAAGAACAGTATCGATAATATTGAAAAACATACTAAAAAATGAGAATTGTTACAATAATGATATATATATATATATATATATATATATATATATATATATATATATATATATATATATATATATATATATATATATTAGTGCTGTCAAATAAAAGCGTTAAATTAAAGCGTTAACTGATTAATCACAAAAAATTATCGCATTAATCATTAATTACCCATATTAATCGCACCATTAATTTTGACCATAGATTATATTTTAGCGTGACAGCGGATGGCTACGTTTAAGGTAGCACAGGTTGTGTTTTAGCAATAAACATAATTACATGCATTAAAGTAAAGCATTTAATAAATGTTTGCGTATCACATTTAGAATATTTATTCATGTCAAAATATTGTGGTTATTTTTCTCCATTTTAAATTATGCAAGTAATGAACCGATTAGAAAAAAAGGAGGATGAAGATGTCCTCATAACATTAAATGTCAAAAGAATGAACATAACCATCGCTCTTCAAATTTGGTGGGACAAAAAAAATGTTGATAAAAAAGCCTTTTTCTATTAAGTGATTAATCGTGATTAATCAAAATTCTAAGATGTGATTAATCTGATTTAAAAATGTAACCGTTTGACAGCTCTAATATATATATATATATATATACTGTATATACACATTGTTCAGCCAGCGTAAATGAGTACACTCCCTTTGAAAAGTAACATTCTAAACAATATCTCAATGAATACAAAAACAATTTCCAAAATGTTGGCAAGACCAAGTTTAATATACATCTGGTTAACTTATAACATGAAAGTAAGGTTAATAATATAAATTAGATTACACATTTTTCAGTTTTACTCAAATAAGGGTGATGCAAAAATGAGTACACGCCCTCAACAAAAATGACTAAATCTAGCACTTTGTATGGCCTGGACAATTTTTAATCACAGCACAGCTTCTAGGCATGAAATTAACATTTTGTTGCATACATCTTTTTCTACTCTTCAAGAATGGCGTCTTTTAGAGACTGGATGCTGAATGGAGAGTGATGCTGAACTTTCCTCTTTAGAATTCCCCATAGATGTTCAACTGTGTACAGATCAGGAAACATACTTGGCCACGGAATCACTTTTACCCGGTTCTTCTTCAGAAATCCAGCAGTGGCCTTAGATGTGTGCTTAGGATCACTATCATGTTGGAAAAGTGCACGACGACCAAGGGCACTGAGTGATGGCAGCATCTTTTCTTTCAGTATTGAGCAATACAGCTGTGAATTCATGATGCCATTAATGAAATTCAGCTCCCCGACACCAGCAGTACTCATATATATATATATATATATATATATATATACTATATATATATATATATATACTATATATATATATATATATATATACACACTATATATATATATACACTATATATATATATATACACTATATATATATATATGCATGCTGTCAAAGTTAAAGCATTAACTAATTAATTAATCACAAAAAATTAGCGCATTAATCATTAATTAAAGCAGATTAATCCCACTATTAATTTTGACCACAGATTATACTATCTTGAAAGCGGATGGCTTCATTAAAGCTAGCACAAGTTGTGTTTGAGAAATAAACATGACTACATGCATTAAAGTAAAGCATTTAATAAATGTTTGTGTATGACATTCAGAATATTTGTTCATGTTAAACTACTGGGGTCTTTTTTTTTTTTTCATTTTAAATTACGCAAGTAATTAACTTAGATTGCGCAGTCGATCAAAAAATGTTGAAGACGTCCTCATAACATTAAATGCCGAAAGAATTAACACAGAACACGTGCGCTTCAAATTTGGTGGCCCAAAAATTGCTGATAAAAAGGCCTTCTTAATTGAGTGATTGATCGTGATTTATCAAAATTCTAAAATGTGATTAATCTGATAAAAAAATTGTAACGTTTGACAGCTCTAATATATATATATATATATATATATATATATATATATATATATATATATATATATATATATATATGCACTGCGCTGTAACCATATATATATATATATATATATATATATATATATATATATATATATATACTGTATATATATATATATATATATATATATATATATACTGTATATATATATATATATATATATATATGGTTACAGCTCAGTGCATTTTTTTTTCATATTATGAGCTGACTAATTTTTCAAATGAAGTAACTTTGTAAAATTGTAAAAACAACTTGATCCCAGTCCCCACAAATATATGCATTGTTTGGAAAGATCATCACGTTCATTTTATAGCTCATTTGATTGTAATTTCATCCCACTTAAAAGAGCATAAAATGAACATTTGTGGTGATATTCTGCGACTTGAGGAAGACGGTTCACTCATGACACGTCGGAGTGGTCTTTCATAGACGTGACGACATCGAGGAGTGATCAAAACATTTCATTATGTAGGAAATGTACAATACGTTAATAGATTGGCCGACATTATCACATACACAGCATTTCACAACTTTTACACTTATCCGACTGTCGCATCACTCTGGGTTGCAGCAGGTGCATGCTGCTCTGAGCTATCGAGTCTCTCCCTGTCTCCCTGCATGGTAAAATGCAGACATTTACATAAAAGTAGAAATAGACTCGTCAAAGAAAGAGATTCCGGAATTGATGCTCTCGATTTGGATTACAAACCTTTGCCGCGGTGTTTAC
Organism: Vanacampus margaritifer; assembly: GCF_051991255.1. Taxonomy (NCBI): domain Eukaryota; kingdom Metazoa; phylum Chordata; class Actinopteri; order Syngnathiformes; family Syngnathidae; genus Vanacampus; species Vanacampus margaritifer. The sequence continues at coordinate 2,316,501 of NC_135444.1, forward strand.
CGATGACGGTGTGCGCTTCTACTATACAACAAGGTAGGATGCTGTGTCGTGCATCTTCAGTTTACTTTTGTGCTGAATGGTCACATTGTGGTGTATTTTGACTTTTATTGGTTGCTATGTCCATTTATATCCATCTTGAAAAGTGGCATTCGAGTCGAGGAACTCAGGGTTATTCGAGGCAGGTTTCCGAGACACGTTAGCTAAAGTCGGCTAACATGTTGGGTGCTCCGGTTTCCTCCCACATTCCAAAGACATGCATGGCAGGTTAATTGAACACTCCTAATTGTCCATAGATGAGATTGTGAGTGTGGATGGTTGTTCGTCTCTGTGTGCCCTGCGATTGGCTGGCAACCAGTTCAGGGTGTACCCCGCCTACTGCCCGAAGCCAGCTGGGATAGGCTCCAGTGCCCCCCCGCGACCCTTGTGAGGACAAGCGGTTAAGAAAATGTATATATATATATATATATATATATATATATATATATATATATATATATATATATACAGTATATATATATATATCATCCCACTACCTATAATGAAGTACTGTATACACTCAGCTGACATTATGTACTATATGTAATAAAATAATCAAATTTGTTTGAGTTTAGTTTATTAAAAGGATAGTGTGCAGTAACATTAAAAAAAATGGCTGCACCAAATTTAGCACAATGATAGTTTGTATCTGTAGTCTCCATAAAATAAAATAACAAAGCAAGTTAAAATTACATACAAACATCATACGAAGTACCAAATACATAGTGCTGTATCATCAAATTACAAACCTTATAAAAGTGCGGAATTATAGAAGCCAAATATTAAAAAAATCTATAACAAGCATAAAATACATAATTCACTGAGGTAGTGGTCGTAGCAGTTCCATTATTGTAGCAGCAGCAGTTATACTCGTAGCTGTATCCATCAGACCAGAGGTGGGCATCGAGGGCCGAAGTCCTGCAGGTTTTGTATGTTGCCCTTCTCCAACACAGCTGATATATGATCAGCTCATCAGCAAGCTCTGCATAAGCCTGATAACGATCCTGTTGATTGGAATCAGCTTGTGTTGGAAGTGAGAAACCTCCAAAACCTGCAGGACTCCGGCCCTCAAGGACCGAGATTGCCCACGTCTGCATCAGACGGTACCCACGAGGGTATCGTCTGACCCAAGTACTAGTAGTGTGAAAAGGACTGGTGTTCAAGAAGCCAGCCTTTGACTGCCCGTGAGAAGCTATAAAAGTTTGTTGTTTTTTAGGAATTTGGGGAGCCCATTCCACTCTTTAATAGCTTTATAAGAAAAGGCAGACTTTTTGGGGGGGATGTCGCCCCTCAATGCAGACCGTAACACCCTGTTTGTTGATTGTAAGCGCAGATGTACAAATGTTTTTAATGGGGGTGGGGCTGCGTCATTGAGAATTTTATGCACCAGACAGATATCAGAATACCTAATAAGGTTGTCGAAACTTAACATATAGTATTTTACAAGTATGTTACAATGGTGGTGCCGCATTGGCTTTTTATCAAAGATTTCTAAGGCTTGATTGGGTAACGATTAATTTGGTTTGCTGTTACAAAGATAAAAATTGTACTTTTGGACTAATACTTAGAGAAATATTCATTTTAGTATGAATGTGTGAGTTACTGGTTACCTGTCTCCTGTGATTGACTGGTTATAAATCAGAATAAACCCTGCTTCTCGGGCATACGTTGCAACATCATTAAAGAAAATGTGGCACTAATACCATGGTGACTGAAAGTCGATCAAAAGCAACGTGGCAGGAAATACAGCTTCAACATCTTGAATTATTGGGATATTAGAGCTGCAGTGACTCACTCTCCACCTCCTCTCATCTTTGACTGCGGTCTCATCTTGAAAATTGAGGATCATGAAAATCCGATCTTTCTGTCTGACCCAGCTTCTGGGGAAAGTAACTTCAAAACTAAATACCTCAATTGCAAATTATCACATGATAATCCAGCCAGAGTTTATAATTTGTTTCATAGCAGAATGGCCGCCACCTTACCTGAGAGTTTGGACTGTTGACTGGCGTAGCTGGAAGTTCGCGAGTGGCCAGAGCCGCCAAGATCATCAGACACCACAGGACACTTGACTTCTCGACTCTCTGCTATGATACAGAACAAATTAGGATTTGAAATTGCTATGTCAATCAATTAGTCCAGTTTTGGCATGGTTACTCCTGAACAAGTGGCATGTGACAGACTTTTTAGGATCATGCACAATCATTTACATTACATAGCTATCAAACCACAGGATATTGTATGCCTATAAAGTGAATGCTTAACATATACTCTACTGTAAATATGAAATAGAAAGCTGTCATTGTAGACTTGAAATTCATATATGCAAACACACAACTGATTAAAAAAAAAGGACATCCCAGGCAGCCCGCAGCACAGACACACCAACTTCTTCCGAGGGGATCAGGAACTTTGGGGCCAGGCGACCCCCTTTCATGCAAGCAAGAGAACAAAATCGTGATTCTTTACTCTTGCAGACAAACTGGTTCATCAGTCCTTGGTGGACAAACACCCAGGACTTTCAGCAGTAATGTATAGTCTTTACATGGAATGTAAAAATGTATTTCTTTTTATTACAGGTTGCCTGTGAAACACCTAAAATGCTTGACCAAATGTAGAATTATTGCAGCCACTGTGATCGCCATGTTGAAATCTTGATTATGTAATATAATTTATTGTTCTGTTTTTGTTCCACCAACACACAACACTAGGGGTGTTAAAAAAATCGATTCGGCAATATATCGCGATGCTACAGTACGCAATTCTCGTATCGATTCAATATGCGGCCGAATCGATGTTTAAACATAAATTTGGGATGGAAATAATAAACAAAACGTCTTACTCAGGGTTAGGGTTCACAATTTAACCATGGCATAATCTTATATTAATGAAACATTAAGCCTTAATATTTTATTTCAGTGTTGTTCAAACATAAAACAGATTGCAACCTGTTTGTTCAATACATTGGCTCACAGTATTAAGCCTGAAGTTTCATATAGATACATTTTCATACAAATCTTACAGTGTACAGTACAAGTGCAAGTTTACTGATTAGTAGTCTATTTTCTCTATTTGAGTAAAAAATAAAATAAAATCGCAATAATCGACTTGTATCGGGATTAATTGATATTGAATCGAATCGCCAGGTACTAGGCAATTCACACCCCTATAAAACACTGTTCCAGGTGTTGGCTCACCCTGCCATCTCACCCTTTTTGTGCGTAAGCCCTTGAGGTTCGCGCTCGACCGGCTCCAGAGCCCAGGTTACATAAACACCGGGCCACTTAGGCAAAGTCGCCTTTCTGCCAATAGCCGCAGAAGACACGTAGTGGCACCCTTCCGTGGGCATATGATAATAATAATAAATTATGCATTAGATTTATATAGCACTTTTTTGGACACTCAAAAGGCACTTCACAGTGGTTGCATTAATCATGCACTCACACATTCACACGCAGTAAGCTACTTAAGTAGCCACAGCTGCCCTGGGGCAGGCTGCCAGTGTGCGCCTACGGCTCTTACGACCACCAACAAACATTCGCACCACCCATACACCAGTGTAAGTAGCACTGGAGGTAATGTGTGTGAAGTGCCTTGCCCAAGGACACAACGACACATGAGGAGAGCGGGGTTCGAACAGCCAACCTTTTGGTTACTGAACGATCGTCTCTACACCCTGAGCCACGGCAGACACATATGATCTGAACCCGCTACAGTGCCCTGAACAAGGAGAACCTCAAGGCTGCATTGTTCATTTGATAATATTTTAGCTCCTCCTGCCTCATTTTCCTCCAAATTTTCCACCTAATGTTCCACTTCACTTCTTGGTCAACTCCTGTCGCCGTTTTACGATCAGGAACTAGAAATTAGAGTAATAGAAAAATGCCATTAATTTCATGCAATACAAAAATAATAATACTATATTGGGATATATAGGTCTTTCTTCAAAATTATCTGTCATTTATGGGGGGGGGGAATTTTATGTACCGGTACTAATGATAGTGCTGGGCAATATGATGATATTTATCGTGAAGACAATAGAAAAAAAATTATCTTGTCATTTTCTTCCTATCGTGTCTATCATCATTAGTCACTTACAGCAAAAAGCAAACTAAATAAGTGACAGAGACGTACAAAAGCATTCGTTCTGCATGCTTGTTTCACACAGCTGTCACCAGGTGCCTGAGCAGTGGACATGGCAGTGAATGATAGATAGTTGTTATACATTACAAGCTTACAGTGCCAAAGTAAACACCCATCCATTATCTGAACTACACAAGACAAAACACAACAAGACAAAACACAACTACACAAAACAAGCATAGCAGTTTGCAGGTCTAAATGTGCAGTTTTAGCATCATTAAAATACATATTTTTAAGTTTTTCTGCAAATTGAAAGGCTGAGAAAGCCCCCAAAAGCTTCGCGAGGACGCTTACGTTACCTACTCAAGTCGAGGCGAGATCGGTTCTACTACTTACGTCGCAGCGTAGCAACGACACAATGAGCTTTGGCTGGCTAATACTGCACATAAACACGTTGCGCTTTCACTCATAAGTTAGTAATCACAGCCTCCGTGGTGGCGTATAAGAAGCACTTTTTTATTTACAAGTGTCGAAGTTCTCACGTAGAGTTTACGAGGCGTGATTAACGAGGAAAAGACGTAGAAGCCTTGCTATGCTAACCACTTTACTAACCAGCAAACGTTATTGTGAAACTGACATTAATTTAGGTGCATGGGTGATCGATTACACTTTTTACAAAGTTCTCGCTGGTACTGCGTTACAGCGGAGCGTGTCAAACTTTTAATAGCAAAACAGCTGGCCTTTAAATGAGTCTGGGGGGGCATTAACGCAACACACTTAGCTAAACAGGAAGTGATGTAATTGTTATGGCGTCCCGTATACGTCAACTGGGAGGAGGAATATTAAACAGGCATGATAAGCGAAGAAAATGGATGGATATACTAAAGTCAATACCTTTCGTATCACTAAATATTTGTTTTCACACTAAAGTCCTGAGTTTTGATATTGACTTGAAATCTGCACTAATAAATGTTTTCAAAACAACATTGCAGTAGATCTCATCATTTTTTCTTTTTAAACAGTTTGAAACATTTTTTGCATCTCCTTTTTAGATTCCTAAAAATATATTTGTAAAAAATATGTTAGTGGTTACTGTGCCTCTTTTGTGAACATTTGATAATTTTATATAGCAGCCCTACTGGATGCATTTCTCTTTCGATACAGATCTGTTTAATGTCACTTCAAAATAAAATGAGTCATAGTGTGTTGTATCTTTTTTTTTTATAGAAAAACTGAAAATCTATCGTCGTATATCGTTATCGTGATATAAAATAGCCTATATCGTGCTAGAAGGTTTTTTCCATATCGCCCAGCACTAACTAGTGTTATGTATTCAGCATCAGTATTGGTGACTACTCAAGAGTTGAGTACTGGTATCGGCTTCGGTCTGAAAAAAAAAAAAGTGGTATCGAACATCCTTAATATTGACAATTCGATAAATCCACTTTTTGCTAAAAAAAAAATATATATATTAATAATTCTTTACCTTTTGGGGGGATAGCAAAGTTTTGATAGGTGTTCTGGTCTTCTAATATGCATAGTTGATCAAGTTAACTTGGTTAAGATGGTAGTCCTACCCAAATTTGTAAATCTTTTTATAATTATTCCTCTGCTCATTAAGAAGGCATTTTCAAGACTTGAAAATAAGCCTTGAAATGTTGTTTCTTCAAGTATGGCTTCTTCTTTGCAGCACGTCCATAGAGCCAAGAGTACCGGATATTGTGGACATGTGTACATTAGTTCCAGCAACCTAGAGAGACTCCTTCAGGTCTTCAAGAGTTACGGAGGGGTCTACTCTCACTTCCCTGAGCAGTTCCCTCTTGCCTTTTGCCATGATGTTGGAGGGATGCATTGTTCTTCGGCGGTTAAGGTACCATGGCGCTTCCACTTCCGGACCAGTGATGCAACAGTATTTTTCGGCACATTGTGTGAACCTGCAATGGATGTGTAGCTTTGTTCATGCTTCTTTATAACTTTCTTTCTGAGGTTTTCTGACAGCTTCTTGGGCTTCATGACATGTCTGCTGACAAGCATGGGATGACCGTGGACAGGTGACCATTAGGCACAATTTATAGGGACTAATCAAGCCTATACGAGTCACAGGTGACTAAATGCAGGTTTGTGTCACTGTGATGCAATAGCTTATGGTGTGGAATCATTTTCGACTCACAATAACCGGTGTAATGGTCTGAATATCTAGAGCAAAACGTGATTTTGAACAAAAACATTGATGGATTCCTGTGTTTGTGCTATTCCCTTTCATGCAAACAGGTGAAACACACATTTCTTTTGTTCTGTGCCGAGAAATTGGTATGAATACTTTTGCAACCCACTGTTTGTACTGTTGATGTCATTTGTGAAATGTCTTCCAATAAACAAAGTTATCAACAACAACAAAAGTCCATATCACTGCAGACGCTGCACCAATTCGCCTGCCAATCTCCCGCTCCAATCTTTATTCACTCGTGATCAAGACCCCAAGATACTTGAACTCCATTAAGGATACTTGAAGTCCATAAAGGATATGAACACAATCTGCAACAAAGGACAGCCTTTGCGGAGTCCAACCCTCACTGGAAAGAAATCCGACTTACTACCAGCAATTGGGACCCAACTCTGACATCAGTCGTAGAGGGACCAAATAGGCTGGTATCTAGGGGTAAAAAGTTTGACTCATCATCAGAGTCTTTCAGCCGTGTTTTGTCCTGTCCCTCACCTAAGATCTGTTTGCCATGGATGACCCTAACAAGGGCATTAAGCCCTGGACAACTTAGCTCCTTGGATCATTGGAACACGCAAACCCCATGATAGGGTGATGACTCAGGGAGGAAATTGTTAACAATTGAAATCCTTAAACACATATTTGGTACTGTACTGGGAAAAATTTAAATTACTCAAATGCGTTGTTGAAGGTGCATATATATATATATATATATATATATATATATGGCAGCACGGTGGCTGACTGGTTAGCACGTCCGCCTCCCAGTGCTGAGGACGTGAGATCGAGTCCAGGCTTCGGCCTTCCTGGGTGGAGTTTGCATGTTCTCCCCGTGCTTGCGTGGGTTTTCACCGGGTACTCCGGTTTCCTCCCACATTCCAAAGACATGCATGGCAGGTTAATCGAACACTCCAAATTGTCCATAGGTGTGATTGTGAGTATGGTTGTTTGTCTCTGTGTGCCCTGTGATTGGCTGGCAACCAGTTCAGGGTGTACCCTGCCTACTGCCCGAAGCCAGCTGGGATAGGCTCCAGCACCCCCGCGACCCTTGTGAGGAAAAGCGGTCAAGAAAATGGATGGATGGATATATATATATATATATATATATATATATTATTTGGAAAAGTAAATGGGATGACTAAACAGGGCTAAGATTGGAATGTTGAAGCGATTTTGGCTCACCACAAGAGGCTTTTCGTGTGTCACCCCCCCTTCTCTCCTCCAGCAGGCTGTCTCCATCACTTTGGATCCCAATCACTGTCGCTGTAGAAGGTGGCCTTTTAACATCATAATAAAGACATTAATTTGAAACACAATCATGGGAAAAGACCAAAGTTAAAAGTGAATATACTGTACATACCAGATAAACATCATAAATAATACATATTTTGGTATAAACAAGCAGACTATAGATTTTCTTCTAGGCCTTTCTTTCCCCCGGGTTGATTCACATTTGTTTCTCTGTGCTGCCAATTTTTTTTTAATCCTCACTGAAAAGAAGAAACTAGGACGGCCAAAAGTATGCTATGACATAACATGACATGAGACTTACAAGTGCATTCACTGTATTTTATATACAGACACAGAGGCCTGATATTATACTACTGGCTATTTTAGTATGCATTCTTATTAAAACTAAACAAGAAGGTATAAATTATCTGTAAGTTCTAAAATTGCCTTTTTGCATTCAAAGACATGCTACATTTGGTTTTGAAAAAGCAATTTGTATAAGTTTAGATAAAGATCCTCTGTGACTAAAAACATTAACACTGTCCCTCTCCCATTCATAGGCTTGACCTTTAAGGTCAATATAATAAAACGTTTCTTTCACTCTGTTAAATGGACCTGTTCCTAGAGTTCAATGTTGTCTGTAATTGGTTCTTTCTTGGCTCAGGCTCAAGCACAATTCATAACATCAGCATGGTATTTTTATGTAAAGTGCTAGATTTGACCACAAACTAAAATGAGGATATTGCTCACACAGTTTAGTACATTTAAATAGATAAAAAGTTACTTATACTTACGTTTTAAAACAGGGATCTCCTGACATAAGCTGAGTACTGATGATAACCTGTAAACCCACAAAACAGCATCAGCGCAAGCAAGGCATATGTTTGATAGTAGTTTGATCTATGGCGTAAAGATGATAACTACAAATGTACTATTTGTAAAGAATCTTTATCAAGTGATTTTGTCCCAAATCAGGTCCTCGTGACGTCCATCCATCCATCCATCCATCCATCATCTACCGCTTATCCAGGGTCAGGTCGCAGGGGCAGCATCTGTAGCAGGGAAGCCCAGACTTCAGCCAGCTCCTCCGACGGGATCCCAAGGCGTTCCCAGACCAGTCGAGAGACATAGTCTCTCCAGCGTGTCCTGGGTCGTCCCTGGGGCATCCCGCCAGTGGGACATGCCCGGAACACCTCTCCAGGGAGGCGTCCAGGAGGCATCCGAACCAGATGCCCGAGCCACATCAACTGGTTCCTCTCAACGCGGAGGAGTAGTGGCTCGACACTGAGTCCCTACCCTGCTGAGGAAACTTATTTCGGCCGCTTGTATCCGGGATCTTGTTCTTTCGGTCATGACCCACAGCTCGTGGCCATAGGTGAGGGTAGGAACGTAGATCGACCGGTAAATCGAGAGCTTTGCCTTTCGGCTTAGCTCCTTCTTTACCACAATGGACAGATACAGAGTCTGCATCACTGCAGACACTGCACCGATCCACCTGTCGATCTCCCGCTCCAACCTACCCTTACTCGTGAACAAGACCCCAAGATACTTGAACTCCTCCACTTGGGGCAGGATCTCATCCCCGACCCGGAGAGGGGACTCCACGCTTTTCCGACTGAGGACAATGGTCTTGGATTTATAGGTGCTGATTTTCATCCCGAACGCTTCACACTCGGCCGCGAACCGCTCCAGTGACAGTTGAAGATCACGGCTTGAAGAAGTCAACAGCACCACATCATCTGCAGAGATGCATTGCTGAGGCCACCAAACCGGACACCCTCAATGCCTCGGCTACGCCTAAAAATTCTGTCCATTATACAGTAGTTATGAACAGAATCAGTGACAAAGGGCAACCTTGGCGGAGTCCAACCCTCACTGGAAACAAATTCGACTTACTGCCGGCAATGCGGACCAAACTCTGACATCGGTCGTACAGGGACCGAACAGCCAGTATCAGGGGGCTCGGTACCCCATACTCCCGCAGCACCACCCACAGGATTCCCCGAGGGACACGGTCAAACGTCTTCTCCAAGTCCACAAAGCACATGTGGGCTGGTTGGGCGAACTCCCATGCACCCTCGAGGACCCTGCCGAGGGTGTAGGGCTGGTCCACTGTTCCACAGGCGGGACGAAAACCACACTGCTCCTCCTGAATCCGAGATTCAACTTCCCGACGGACCCTCCTCTCCAGCACCCCTGGCATATGATTACCAGGGAGGCTGAGGAGTGTGATCCCTCTATAGTTGGAACACACCCTCCGGTCCCCCTTCTTAAAAAGGGGGACCACCACCCCGGTCTGCCAATCCAGAGGCCCTGTCCCCGATGTCCACGCGATGTTGTAGAGGCGTGTCAACCACGACAACCCCACAACATCCAGAGCCCTTAGGAACTCTGGGCGGATCTCATCCACCTTCGGGGCCCTGCCACCGAGGAGCTTTCCAACCACCTCAGTGACTTTGACCCCAGAGATAGGGGAGCCCACCTCAGAGTCCCCAGACCCTGCTTCCTCAAAGGAAGACGTGTCGGTGGAATTGAGGAGGTCTTCAAAGTATTCTCCCCACGATTCACGACGTCCCGAGTCGAGGTCAGCAGCACCCCATCTCCACTATACACAGTGTTAATGGTGCACTGCTTTCCTCTCCTGATACGCCGGATGGTGGACCAGAATTTCTTGGAAGCCGTCCGGAAGTCGTTTTCCATGGCCTCACCAAACTCCTCCCATGTCCGAGTTTTTGCCTCAGCAACCGCCGAAGCTGCATTCCGCTTGGCCAGCCGGTACCTGTCAGCAGCCTCCGGAGTCCCACAGGCAAAAAAGCCCCAATAGGACTCCTTCTTCAGCTTGACGGCATCCCTTACCGCTGGTTCCTCGTGACGTGTGATAACAAATATGATGACAGATTGATATTTTGAAAACAATGAGGCATTAACCTGTTGAAATACAACACAGCTGCAGAGTACCAGAGTTACCTTAAGAATTGAGTTATCCTGCCGAGTATTTTTGGTATCGTAACCCTCTAGCAGACATCTCCGGGTTGTACTTCCGGAGCCAGCAAACTCTGATAAATTCAGATCTGCAAAACCAAGCTGTAGGAAAAATCATGATAGGATTATTTTTTGTGATAATGTGGCTATAAAATGAAAAAGCCAGATAAGAGCAGAGGACCAAAAACATTTAGCATGCTAAATAAGTCATACCACATGTATGCGTTGTGTTATTTAAGTTCCCATTACAATCATTTGAGTAAACACATTGTCTTTAGATTTTTTTTTTTTCAAATCCTGGATTTCAAGGAAGCATCCGTTATTTTGGATCTTAGGGTACTTGTACAATTCACCAGTTATTTTAGGGGGCATGAAATGAATAGGATAGTGTTTGGAATTGATCAAAGTCATCTAATACAAACCCAATTCCAATGAAGTTGAGACATTGTGTTAAACATACCGTAATTTACAGACTATAAGCCACTACTTTTTTCTCTTGCATTCGACCCTGCAGCTAATTCAACGGTGCGGCTTATACAACTGGTCACGACAGGGTGCACTAAAAAGGCAGAGGTGGCAAATCCGGGTCCAGAGAGCAAAAAATCCTGCCACAATTTGGCTTTAGCCCCTACACCTAGCTAACTCCCATGGTGCTCGTTTACTTGGTAGCTAGCACGACAACGGAAACAATTAGCGATAAGGGTTAGAGGGCTAAAGCCAAACTATGGCAGGGTTTTTACTTTCTGGACCTGGAGTTGCCATCTCTATATAAAGGAAGCGCAAGAGCGCCAGGCAGAGCAAAACAAACCAATAGCGTATTTCCACTGGAGCTTGGGTTGCTGGCGGGTCAGTTCACCCAACCCACGCTTGCACTGCGTTTCCACCTCCAATGTCCATTTGGGACGCTGGGCGGAAGTAGCGCATAACCGGCTGCAACACAATAGTAGAGCGCGGGAAACAACACATAACCAAAACACGGAACCCATGGAGGACAACGCTGCCCGGTATCGGTTGCTTGTTCTGTTTTTTGTGGTGCTTCAGATGTGGCGCTTCTTCAGAGCTCGCAACGCAAGGAGTATTGCCGCCGCGAAGAAAAGGACGATGTTTTATTGTCGGAAAGCCCTCGAGGCTATACACACTGATAGCAGTGGGTGCGAAGAAGAAAACGAACACATCTTGAAAAGGACACGGCTGGTAAGTTGTTGTTTTTTTCCCTCGCTGATGTCCATTACTGATGGCATCAACGCCCAATCAACTGCCGTAGTGTTTTACGTCACGTCATGGGCTTCCTCTGGGCTCGTTTTGGCCCAACGAAGGCGCGAGGGCCGCGAGCAGCTCCGCACGGTTCACTTCCAACACGGTCATTTGTAATGGAAAAATGCTCGCCAACACTGCGCTAGCTTTGCACGTTGCGGTGCTGGGCTGCAGTGGAAATACGCTACAAGTGAGCCCAAATACAGTAGGAGAGACAGAGCGAGAGCGAGACCGTTTGCGCCCTCTTTATGGAAAAGAAACATGTGCATATGATGCTGCATTTAAGTTAAAGGCAATCAACCTGTTTGATTCTGACACTGATGAAGAGGAAGAGAAGTTTTTTTGTTTTGAGAGCGACAACAAAGGAGAGTGTGGCTGACGAGGCAATCCTGGTCCTGTTCCTTTCAGATAATGAGGAAGAGGACTTCAATGGTTTTACGTAGTACGCAAGAGGAGGACGATGGCACGAGAATTACCGGTAATTACTGACTTTTCTGCTATAGTAGGCTGGTTATTTTTGTTAAGGTAATTTATTTTTATACAGCTGTGTTATTAATCCTCGTTTACTGGCAAGCACTTTTAAAAACGGATTTAATTTAGCCAGTTGACATTATTGCCTCATCAAGCTCTGTATGTTTTGTTCTGTTGTTATAATGTACTACTAATGTGACTCCAGGACGTGCAGGACGTGCAAGAGGTGTGACTGCAGGACAGACTGGCGGTTCGTGCGTAGTCACGCGAGAATTGGAGCATACGTCATCAAACTACGACAATACGTCATCATCGAGCTGCGACCACTACGTCATCACTGGAAGAGTATCCCATATCGTGTCCACACAGGGCGCGTTTTGAAATCTTTCCACTCTGGAACCCGGTTACTAAAGTGATCGGTTTCAAGCTTCGAAACGGACGAACGGCCCAAACGGTAAGAAACTTGTGCAGATACATTGAAACGGGCTTTCGTGTGGACGGGGCCTGAGAAAATGAATGTTCATCAAGTGAACTGGTTAATTGAGAACAGGTGGGTGCCATGATTGGGTATAAAAGGCGCTTCACTAAATTGTTCAGTCATTCACAAGAAAAGCTGGGGTGAAGTTCATCTCTTTGTGAACAATTGTGTGAGAAAATGGTCGAACAGTTTATGGACAATGTACAACTGCAAGGAATTTAGGGATTTCATGATCTACAGTCCATAATGTCATCAAAAGGTTCAGAGAATCAAGAGAAATCACTGCATGAAAGCAGCAAGCCGGAAGCCAACATTGAATGCCCCGTGACCTTTGATCCCTCACATGGTACTACATCAAAAACTGACTTCACTGTGTAAAGAATATCACCACATGGCCTCAGGAACACTTCAGAAAACCAATGTCAGTTAAGTAAACACAGTTTGGCGCAATGGTGCTCCATCCCTAAGTGCAACTTAAAACTCTACTATGCAAAGCAAAAGCCATCCATTTATGAACAACACTCAGAAACGCAGGCTTTTCTGGGCCTGAGCTCATCTAAGATGGACTGATGCAATGTGGTCTGATGAGTCCACAGTTCCAATTGTATTTGGAAATTGTGGGTGTTGTGTCCTGCGGGCCAAAGAGGAAACGAACCATCAAGACTGTTATGGACTCAAAGTACAAAAGCCAGAATCTGTGATGGTATGGGGCTGTATTAGTGCCAAAGGCATTGGTAACTTACAACTCTGTGAAGGTAAGATTAATGCTGAATGGTACATACAGGTTTTGGAGAAACATGTTGTATGCTGCCATTCAAGTATTGTCTTCTTCATGGACGCCCCTGCTTATTTCAGCAAGACAATGCCAAAGCACATTTTGCACGTTACAATAGTGTGGCTTCATTGTAAAAGAGTACGGGTACTAGACTAGCCTGCCTGCAGTCCATACCTGTTTCCCATTGAAAAAATGTGCGGCACATTATGAAGCGTAAAATACGACACGGAGACCCCGAACTGTTGAACAGCTGAAGCTGTACATCAAGCTAGAATGGGAAAGAATTCGACCTACAAACTTTCAAACGTTTATTGAATGTTGTTAAAAGAAAAGGTGATGTAACACAGTGGTATACATGACACTGTCTCAGGAATATGTTTAAATAAAATTCTAAGTTAATAATTATTTGCCAAAAACAATAAAGATTATCAGTTTGAACATGAAAGATCTTGTCTCTGTAGTGTATTCAATTAAATATATTTTTTGCAAATCATTGTATTCTGTTTTTATTTATGTTTAACACGTCCCAACGTCTTTGGAATTCAGTTTGTAGTATATAGCTTAGGGATTAAAATAAATAAATAAATAAATAAATAAATAAGAACTTTTTAGCATGTCAACAACCCAAAGCATACAGTTAAATCCAGACGTATAGTACGTTATGATGTTGGCTTTCGCCATTTAGAGGGGTCATATACATTACTGGCAAGATAAGAAGTGCCATGCTTATATTTTTTGTCAGAAGAATGCTAAATAATAGAATTAAAGCAAACCAAGTATTAGTTTACCTTAGCAAATGCTTTCCCCCCCTTCAGCTCCTATGCAAACAGAAACACATTACAAATTACAAATATGACTACAATATTAAGAAGACCTTTAAAAAAAAAAAAAAGTAGGACAAAAACACCCAGGTTCATGTCGTGTCCACTTAGACACTTTGTGCCTCACAAAATGTTTATGTTGAGTTACAACAGCCAGTTTTACAGCCTATTTCTAGTGGAGATGGTACATTCTGATCAAGTGTGAGGAGCTTTTATAGTTAGAGGGAGCAGTGTTATAATGATCCGTGTTTTTTTGTTTGTTTGTTTTTTAAGATTTGTATTTGGCTTTGTTTCATGTTATGTCTTGTTTTTTTGTTTTTTTGTGGTTCATGTCTTTGAACCACAAAAAAAGGAGGAGCTAGGAGCTTCGTTGTCTGGGGCTTTATGCCCTTGGCAGGGTCACCCATGGCAAACAGGTCCTAGGTGAGGGGCCAGACAAAGCACGGCTCATAGACTCCTTATGATGAGAAATATATATGGATTGACGTTTCCCTTGCGGACATGGGTCACCGGGGCCCCCTCTGGAGCCAGGCCTGGAGGTGGGGCTCGTTGGCGAGCGCCTGGTGGCCGGGCCTGCACCCATGGGGCACAGCCCTGGGAGGCAACATGAGTCCCCCTTGCCATGGGCTCACCACCAGTGGGAGGGGCCATATTGAGCTGGGCGGCAGACAAGGGCGGGGACCTTGGCGGACCGATCCATATTGGCGGATCGATGTATAACTTTTGTGGTTCATGTCTTATCCTACGACCCAGGACACACTGGAGAGACTACAGTATAGTGGGGTTTCCATCCACCCATTTCTATTCAAATTTTAAGAAATGCAAAAATGAAATTGAATGGAAACGCTAGAAATTCAAAAAGGGCCCAAAATTCGCAAAAAAAGTTTTTACGCTTAGAGGGGGTGGATTTTTAAGCGTATCGTAAAAAGGAAAATGCTAAATTTGGCTCTAGAAATAGATTTTGCAAATTAAGGCTGACAAGTCTGGATACACGTCACAAGTTTTGACTGAAACAGAAATAATTTTGGAATTAGTTAAAGAAGCGAATATTAACACAATTTTAGATGGAAAACAGCAAAGAAACGCTACGGTTTATCAAGTCGCTTCCTGCTTTTCTTCTTCTTCTTTCAAATTACTGGTGGATCATATCTCTATGGTGTACACCGCCACCTACAGTGGCTGAATCCCCTCTCAATATTCGCAAAAGGCCTGGGAACACCTTGGGATCCCGCCGGTGGAGATGGTGGATGTTGCTGGGGAGAAGGAACTCTTGGCTTCCCTCCTAAAGCTTCTGCCCCCGCAGCCCGACCTCGGCTAAGTGGTAGAAGATGGATGGATGGATGATGTCTTATCCTGTCTCTTTAAATTTTATTGTGTCCACCTGTGCTTGTCAACCCGGTCCTTTGTGTCACCCACTTGTGTCTTGTCCAGGTGTTTCTCTCTGTCTCGTCAGTTTTTTTTAAATTATTATTATTCCCTGCCTAGTTTTCAGTCCTTGTTGGATCATTTGCTTTTGCTCATAGTCGCTGCCATTTGTCCTGTTTTTGTGCCCTGTTGAGTTGAGTGTGTTTTGTTTCTTACTTTGCTTTATTTGGTCTTCCCTCAATTTCGTAGTTTTGATTCAAAGTGTCTTGTTTGCTATTTGTTTATTCTTTTGGAAATAAATTATTTTTTTGTTTATCGACATCCAGCACACCTGCCTCGCCTCCCTGCTTTCGCTGTCATTTGTCCTGTCTTTGTGCCCTGTTGAGTTGAGTGTGTTCTGTTTGTTACTTTGTATCTGCTTTATTTTGTCTTCTCTCAATTTAGTAGTTTTGATTCAAAGTGTCTTATTTGCTATTTGTATTTTCTTTTGGAAATAAATTATTTTTTTGTTTATCGACATGCAGCACACCTGCTTCGCCTCCCTGCTTTCCTGCATTCAATCTGTGTCGCAACATCTATCTAGTATATTGAATCTCTATAGGATATTTCGCATAACCAAAATACTAGACGGAGACACGCAGGATTCACCCAAAATTCAGCCCGAAAATTTCCAGACAAAAATAGCCCAAAGGTGTGTTTTTTGTTTCGGTCCAAAAGACTTTCGTCACAACATGGCTGAAACAAGCTGATGTGATGACACAATCAAAAATGTTTAGGGCAAGCATTCTGGGAAGGCTAAGCAGTGTGAAACCTTGGTTGAAAACG
The DNA here is from genome assembly GCF_051991255.1 of Vanacampus margaritifer. Taxonomy (NCBI): domain Eukaryota; kingdom Metazoa; phylum Chordata; class Actinopteri; order Syngnathiformes; family Syngnathidae; genus Vanacampus; species Vanacampus margaritifer. Next base: position 2,333,042 of record NC_135444.1, read on the forward strand.
AGAAAGTTGGTAGATATTGCATTAAGTGTTTGGCAACACGCCAATTACAGATGTTCCATTGTTCTCAGCGTTTGGGCAAACCCTGCATATGCATGCTCATTCTGATGTGTGTTAAGAGTGTTCTCTCACAGTTCATTTTCGTTCAGAGTGGTTGCCGCTACAGAGGGTTTTTGTTTTCCTTCCGCTTGGTAAAATGCTTCAATTCAACACCAAGTGAAGATCTCAGGAGGAGCTGCTACAGTAGACAGGCTATACATGTACAACATTACGTATTAGGTGTTGATGGTTCATGTAGCCTGCAATTCGCATTAGTCCTTGCAGCTGCTAGCGGCCTTCTAGATCAATGCACGAGCCGATAATCACATTTCGGTTGGCTCAGCACGGCGCCATAACTAGTCATATAGGGACCCAAGGGTTAACCGTGCGTCACCGAGACGTGGCTGCGTACAATGCACTTTGATCGGCAATGCAGCAGGGATGGGCGGGAGCCGTGAAAATTGTTTGCATCACTCATAATTTGTGATATTCTTGTGCTTAAAATCAAGCGTCAACATAAACTTTTATGTTAGCTTAATTTTTTGTGGGCAAGGTTTTTTTGGTGTGTGCAAGGGAAATGTATGTCCTAAGACACCTCATAAGCCACTGCTAGTTGCCACTAAGTAGTGCACTTATTTAGCCTACTTGCTTCATGACAAGATAAATAACTATTCTTTACACACACTCAACAGATTTCTTTTCATCAATTAATCAACTAATTGCTCATTTATCCCATCGCTTCATACCATTAGCAATAATTCTACATGTGTGTTTATTCTGTTTGTAACTTTTTATTGATGTACGCTTGAATGATTCAAATATCTATATATATATTTTTTTTAATTAAAACCTAAAAAATAAAATCAATCTCATAGTGTACTATAATGTTATTACATACAATATACTATATATAAAAATACTAGTGATGCACCGAATATTCGGCCACCGAAAATTTTCGGTCAAAAATGGCTATTTTTGCCATTTTCGGCATTCGGCCGAAATAAAGTTAAAGCCAAAAGAATATAGTTGAAATAGTTTGTGGTGACACAAGCAAAAAAACGCTGCAAACAAGCGTCTGTTTGAATTAAACAGCGAACGCGGAGTGAGTGTCCGCCTTTTCTTCTCGCTGGCTTTTCACTGTGTGAGTTTACACCGGTCGGTCGCAGCAGCTCCCGGGGTCATTGCGCTCACCGCAGGAGAGGGGCGTCACTTGGTGTACAACATTTAAGCGGGTTGAAAAAAGGCAGAACGGCCGTGTGCTGGAGTACAGGTGAGCCACTCTTTCTCCTGCAGTGCCCTCTTTTTTTCCTTTTTCTTTTTATAAGAGCCCCTCGAACTCTTCCACTTTTTCACCGGCATCCCGGTGGCTGTGCTAAATACTTTAGCTAATGCTAGCACTATTGCTATTAAGTTTTAAACACGGAAGCACTTACCGCTATCTCCGGGTGGCGACAGACCTGTACAGGACGCTGTGTGTGACTTTGAAGTACGTTCCCGAAGCCGATTAGCTGGTGCGAACAAATATATTTTTTAAACGTTGGTGTATACGTGAATGTGCCGATTTTAAGTGTGCTGCACCTAATGTCCCGCCGCACGCCTGCGAGCCCGCCTGTGCGAACTACATTGACTATAAAGTGCAACCGCACTGCCAGAAAATGCTCAACCCTTGTTTGGTGTTTAATGTACCATAAGCCAAAATGTCTGGGGTGTGGGCACATTTCAATTTATATTGTGCTTTGTTTAAATGCCAGCGCTAAACAAATATTTTATAATAATATTATAATTTTAATTAATTATAATAAATGTAATGACAGTAAAAATTGGCATAAATTTTTTTCGGCGTTTCGGTTTTCGGCCAAGCATTTTTCATTTTCGGTTTTTGGTTTCGGCCAAACATTTTAATTTCGGTGCATCCCTAAAAAATACACAGTTCAGAGAGAAGCCCTGCCTCTATAAGTAATGTACCTTTCTGACAGATACACGACACACACAGGGGTCCAGTACACCAGTCCCAGCATTGGCACTCATTTTACAGGGGAAAGAGAACCTCTTCCTCCACCGCACACTGTTGGCCTGGACTGCCTCCCTGTGAGATAAAACCACAAAGATGTAAATCACTGTGTCAAATTTGGAGTTAGTACTATTTGCATATCTTTATATATGATAGGGATTTTGGGCATTATGACAAATATCGATATTGGCCTCTTTTTTTTTAAAATCTGACAACCGATATAAGGTAAATCTAAAACCATTTTTATCTCAGGGAGCTAGTCATTTAAATTTTCAGTTTAAAAGAGATGCTACTGACCCTGGGAAGCTTCAGAACCATTTGTTTTTGTTCAACATCAAAACTAAGAAATTTTCTTTGTTTGTTTCTTTGAAATGTAAGATTTCAGGTATTTTTATATTTTGGAAAAAAAATACTGTAGAAAACTATAGAGAGCTATAGTATTTACCTGCCTAAATTTCCATTTAACTTTTTAAGTACTGATAACCTTGGGAGCTCCCTGAACGTTTTGTTAGAAATTACAAGGATGTCATAAACAATTTCAATCTACACTTGTAGCCCTTACTATCGCTAAAAAAACAATTCTTGTTAACTGGAAAAATAAACAAACTCTGAATATCGACCAATGGTCTAACCTCCTCATGAATCACATTTTAATGGAAAAAATATCTGCCTCAAATAAAAACCAAATATCAAAATTTATAGAAACATGGTCTACGTATATAGAATTTTTTAACCTAATTCTGGTTACTTAATTCTGTCTGTTAGCGAGAGCCACTACATCGTGATAACTTACATTGATGTTTCTGCATTTGGCAATTTATTATTATATTATATTATTAGTATGGGATTTTTTTTAATGGGCTTTAGGTGAACTGATGAATACACACACGCTCGCACGCACGCACGCACACACACACACACACGTACACATACTCACCCACATACAAATATATATATATATATATATGTGTGTATATGTATATATATATATATGTATATATATTTTAAAAAAAAAAACATTTATTAAATTTTTTTAATTTATTTGTTTTTTTTAAAAAAAAAAGGAGAGCAATGATGATGTCAAATCGAATGAACAATACTGAGCTCTCCTGTAGAAAGAAAACAAAAAACAAAAAAAACAACAAAAAAAAGAAATTACAAGGAATTGTCTTAGATAAAAAAACAAAAAGTCTGTTCAATAAACATGCTTTTAGACATTACCACAATCAAGATTGGCATTTGTATTGAAAAAAAAATGTGACGCCAATATTTCCCCCCGTTTTACTGAAAATGAATATCGGCTTCAAATATCAGTTATCGGCCTCCTTGACTACTAATAATTGGCATCTGTATCAGCTCTGAAAAAAACATATAGATCTATCTCTATCATATTCAATATACCATTCTTAGATTTTATATACACAGGAACATCCAAAAACAGGAAGGCCAGAGCCAAGATTGGAACCCTGAACTGCAGAATTGTGAGGCAGGCATGCTAACCACAAGACCAGGGTTCTGCAACCGGCTCCCTTTCAATCTGTGGCTCTGAATTTGGAAAATTGATATTTACTTTTATAGTACTTTGTTAATTTTTAAATTGTCCAAAACCTCTGATTTCAGCATATCAAAAATAATTGTTCACCGATTTTTGTAGTTCTTCATGAAAGATGACTGATTATTGTCTGTGTTTAACTCTTTCACTGCCACTGACGTTCAAAGACGTCAAGTAAAAACCTACGGAGGGCTGCCAATGACGTCAAAAGACGTCATCCAATTTTTTTTATTTTATTTTTTTTGAAACGAGTGTGGGGGAAGCCTTCCGTATCTGTGGTGAAAGTTTCAATTAGGTCTGTTGTGCCTAAGGACTATTTTTGGCCCCTAGAGGGCAGCGATGACTCTCTTTTGACAAGATCGGGTGGGCATCAGTAGAGGCGGAGCTAGAGCGTCGAGCAGGAGATCAGAATGGAAAACAAAGGAAAAATGGCGACCGGTTGCGGGGAGCTCACCCCCGAGCCGTTTTTTTCAAAGACCAAAAGCATCGACCAACGCTAAAAGAGCACATTGACGACAACGATGATCATCATCGATGATGATGATGAGGGTGATGACTCCGTGGATGGAAAGCATTGACGCGGCAGTAGGCGACGTGGGGGGGGGGGGGGGGGCTAGATGGCTGAGGAGGAAGTGGTGCCCGTTTGCAAAGCAGCTCTACACTTACAAGACGAAAGGCATCGACCAACGCTAAAAGAGCACATTGATGACGACGATGATCATCATCGATGATGATGATGGTGAATCCGAGCTTGACGGCTAAATTGGAACAGCTGACGCGGCGGCTATGACGGCGTCATAAACGCGCAGCACAACCGAGCACGCACAGGCGGACGTTCGATCGGACGACGGAGAGTGCCCCGAGTCCAATGCATATTCATCGGAGGTGTGTGTACAGTCTGCTACTTGCTATTTATTCCCCGGAAAAAAAGGCGGTCAAGAAAGTGTAACGTTTGCACGCGAAACGGACAAAGTGAAAGTAAACTATTGTGCGAGTCCAGCGGCGTCTCCTTGCACGCAGAAGAGCGTTACAAAAAGAAAAACTGTATTTGAAACATCCACATAATTGTAAGTAGTAACACAGTTGCACACATTTTTAAATAGTTTGCGAAATTGTTTTGTCAAATTGTTACACTGTTGAATGGAAATAAACGTATTTTGCAATCAAAAAACACTTTTTCATTGTTGGTGAAAGCGTTTTACAGAAGTAAATCACTATTTAGGTGTTTGTGGCATCATTCATGGACAAAAAGAAGTGTAGAATTCACTAGAGTGCATGAAATAACATCGTTTCACAAAAAGCTCTTTTTCTCCGTTTTTTGTTTCAAAACAGAGAATTTCGGTGAAAGTAACCATTTTCTATTGTTGATTACTGAAGAACGGAATAAGGTAGAAACAAACTTTTTTTTCTGATGAAAGATGAGTCCAATCTTTCATTTGGCAGTATGTGTGTTTCCATAGTCCAAACATAACATTTTCTGTGGACCTTGAAAGATCAGTCAAAATGCTTAAATCAGCTGGCACTGGGAACAACTCGTTTCTGAAAATGTCTGGCAGTGAAAGAGTTAATCAAAATAAGACATACGAAATAACCACCAATCACTGGTTAATAATCAGTTATATTTTGTAATATACTTAAATGCACAATTAAAATGAATTACGATTCGTTGATTAATCGATTGAATAATCAATATATTAATCAATTCTAAAATTATTCGATAGTGACACCACTAATTAAGACACTGGGGAACAAATTGCAACGAAAAAAATATGTTGAATTAGATTTGCATGCTGATTAAAAACCTAATATTGGCATGCTGATTCTAAAATTGCAGTCATTTTTTTTCTAGCCTGTCAAGTTTTCTCCCCATCTTACTCTCCAGGTGAGCAAAATTCCACTGATTACCTGTAGTGAGACTGTTGTAAGAAGGGCTGATTACGATTGAACTCATCTACAGCTACGTGACAACTTGTTTGTGCAGTCACAAATGAGACAGAGCGGTGCGAGATGTGTGCAGCGCCCAATTGGTCAGTACTATCAATATCTGCAAAAAGATAAAATAGTAGGAATTAAGAGGATCAGTGCTTCTCTTAACCTTATAACCATGGCGTGCCATTGTAAATTATATTTCGGGGGGGTTCAAAGCTTTGTAACTATTCCATCTTAGTGTTTTTAAGACAAGGATCCTATAGGTCAAAAACTTGACAGAGAAACACTTAGATCAGTTTTGGATTCCACACCCAAAAAGTAGTTATAACAGCTGTCAGACTTAACTCAATTTTTTTTTTTGCCAAGTATTATCACCAGTTGGGAATCAGTCTAGTTTTTAAACATCGGCCTGAAAAACTCTTCTATAGGTATGTATGATATTCAGCAACAATTCCATTGCACCCGTAGGCGTGCTTCGAGAAGCCGAGAATATCATTAAACACATTAATTAATTAATGGGGGACTTAATCCTTGCACCTCTTGGAGTTTTTTACGCAGATACAGTTTTCCCATACCGCCGATCCATGATATACATGCATACATCAAGATAGGGCGCATAATAGCTGTGTATATTGTGGACATCTAACTTTTTCAATTTATATTTTTACTGTTTTTGAATTTAGTTATAGGTATATAGATGTGATATAACCATGTGTAGTTAAATGAATAACAATGTGATAATGATTTTGTGAACTTCATTTGAACCTCTTACTCCTCACCATCTCTTGAGATAAGAATGTTTATGTTTTAAAAGTTGTCAGAGTCTCTTGTCATTAGTCATTTGGTCGTAAAAACTGAAGGTCCAAGGTCAAAGCCTGTCCACATCATTTCTCCGAAGCTGGTGGGGAGCTGAGATGACTATGTCAGTATCTTGTGCCTGCTTATTTTCAACACTATCTCTGTCAAATGTAAGACGCGGAGAGAACCTTTTCTACTAGTATAAAGACACCTGGGGGTTTCCATATTTTCTACACACTGGGAGCTTATCATCACTTTTCAAATGTAAGCTTTTTTTCTGTGTCTTAAGAGCTCTTAATAAATCCTTGCAAGGAAAACTTCTTCATGAGATCTCAATTCTGATTTATTTGAACACGCAAAAGATTACACTTAATAAAGTAATCAAATAAAGCCTTCAAAATCCATTTCATTCTCTGTGTGTGCGTGTGTGCGTGTGTGTGTTATTACCCACGTTCTGTTAACAATTTATCTGCATTGCATGAATGACACAGTCACCTTGGAGGAAATCCTTGTGATATGACTTTTCCACATCAACTTGCTCTTAATTTATGACTCTTTGTACTTACTGTATGCATCACATCCTAATGTTCTTATTATTTCAATAGAGATCCGGACTTTGACGTCACACGCCCCAAAATGGGCGTTAGCGCAGCCATTTTCGCAGCATAGAAAACGCATCTACCACTTTGAGTAAATGGCAAACGCCACACTTTAACAATGATTGACAGCTGTTGTGGACCAGCTGCCACAACGAGAAGACGCAAAAAAAAAAAAATGATTGTGCATGCTCCAAGGATACCAAAGGAGGGATCAATGTGTAGCCAATGTTGCACTTTGTAAATGGTGGTTGAATCAGCAGATGCTAACTGTTACCAAGATGTGGGGGAAATAATCTGTTTTGTTTAGTTGTGCTGCTACGGTTTAATAGATATTACACAGATTAAATTTCATAACTGACCAAAACCATAAAGAAGACTTTTTACGGCATAAATGACGGTGGCCCAATTAGGATCTGCTAAGTTGCTAACGTACCAATGCTCTTGGGCGCAAAGTTGACGAACAAACGCTAGTTTTAGCCCTCTACCCCATTGTAGTCCATTAACGCTGCGCCACTACTTTCCTGCCGCAGGGGGGCGTGTTCAGAGAAATAGTGATATGATGTCCGGATTTCTATTGATTGTTGCTGGAATACTAATACTGCTCCCACAGACAAAATTTGTTGTGTGTATTTACATCCCCTGTCAATGAAGATGATTGTGATTATGAGAGTAGCTAATTAAGTGCAATTCAATATTCTTGCCTTGATTAATCAGAGGGTTAATTGGGGAGGAATGAGAAAGAAATGTGTTTCCAACTAGTGACTGGGAGTTAAACAGAGAGCAATGTGTAGCCGACTCTGTCAATTGATGAGAAAGAAAACCTGAAAGAAAACGGTCTGCATGTGTGGGCAGCGAGCTAATACCCAGCATGGCTTCTCTCACTTACATCCTTGCCCACGCACCACACTGAATCCCTTCTGTCAATTTACAGCATTTAAATCCACTCCTTTTACTCTAACTGTACAGTGTTGATGATTCACACAGTAAATGGAGTAATGGGACACACTTTTCACATATAAAACTACTGGTTGTAGCATGAATGTGTCTTACAACTGCAAAAGTGATGCGATGCTGATGTTGAGAATGTACTGTATATGATACTAAAATAATAATAGTGATGACAGTGTCATGTTTGCTATTAAAAGCAAACATAAAAGCATGTTTGGAAATTGGAAGTCTGCTTTCACTTGAAATAAGAAGCAGCAGATGTATATGTGCTGACTTTATCCTGAGGCTGATAAATGTGACAGTTACAGAGAGAACTCCCAGCCAGCTGGACACTGTGTGCTTGGGGAATTAAGGCTTGTTAACATGCACATACTGCAGCTCAACATTTCTTGGCACACTACAATCCTATTTGATCAGTGAGCGTAAGCTTGGTTTGAGGTTGGCTGAGCCATCTCTGAATACAAATACTGTATATTCTTTACTGGCTCATTTTGCTTCTCTTTCATTTTTATTTGCAGCTTTGTTGATTAAAATAAAATACTAATTCTACAAATTGATTAGGGATTTCATTTGTAGATATATCAAAGACCAAAACTTGGTATATGTCAACACAGGTTTAGGGCAGAGCTAAAGAGCAGTTTTAAAAAAAAAAAAAAAGCCACATCAGAAATAACTAACTAACTAAGTTCATAAAACAACAATCTAAACTTCCTTCAGACTCACAGTCAAACAAATGTGTGAAGAAACCTGGTGAACCATGATCCAGCAAGCACATCAGACTGCTGCAAAACACAGTATTGCGCAGCCTCGTAACAAAACATCATTAAGTGTCATAGGAAGGCACGCTCAGATACCAGAGTACATTCTGATTTGTATTTGACTGTTTCAAATGTATGACCTAGAATACGTTTTCATACAAATAATTACTGTAATTATGACTATGCAGTACAACTAGCGTTGTTCAGCATAGTTTATTGAACGAACTCGCATTTCCATTCCGGCTCCAAATGATTCTCGATCCTGATTCTTTTGCGGGTCAGGGTAGAACATCACGTTAACATGGTTTAAAAGATGTCAAAACTACAGCCATCCATTTATTTTTAGCGGGCCCCAGCAAAGACTAAAATGACTATTGGGTCATTCCGTATCAATTCGCACAAATCTCCAGAGCCTCCCCGCTGATACCTCTTCAATTTGCCAGATTTTTATTCAATTAGTGCCTCATGGTGTCAAAATAAAGAATCCGATTTTTGAGCCTCCTTGCTCAGGATTGTATTTTGTGCCATGTCAGGTGGAAATGTGAGCACACAAAAAAAAACTGACCAAAAAAATCCTTGGATGTTTGCAACTTTGCATCTTTGAATTTTGAGAAAAGAAAGTATTTGAATTCTTGAAATATCAACTTTAAATATAACTGGGAAGGACAATGTCAAAATAAAACAATAACAAAGTGAAATAAGAATAGAATAAACTAAAATAATAGCAACTGAAAAAACAGTAAGAACAAATACTGACTGTCCCTGTGTGTTTTTACCTCTTGGGGGCAGCGTGGTGCCGTGCATCCATGGTGTACACACTTAAAGTGAGTACAGAAGAAAGTTACTGGACTGGACTCCGATTGAATTTTATTAAAATAACTAATTTTTCAAACATTGGGAAGAATTTGTGCCTTTGCATAGTGTTATCTTACCTGTGGGTATGTGTTCCCACAGCATTTGTGTGTGAATATTTGTTATTTGAAGGAAAAACACTGTTCTTGAGAGCTCAGTATTGTTCATTTGGTAATTTTACCGATTTGACATGTGAAAAACACTAACGAAGTCGATGCTAACTTCTTGTTAGCATTTGAATGGGATCTTTCCTTCGCTTTTAGCAGTAGCGCTAGGCTTGCGATGCTTTAAAAATGAAGGATGTTTTGTATTTAAATATATAGTGGATGTAATTCTTATCGTCGTGCGTTTAGTCTTACAGTTAACTCCAACTAGGATGACTTGAAGGATGCTTAAGGACAACAGAACTCCAAAATAACATAAGCTACACACTTGCTAGTTGCTAATGCTACGAAAGCAAATTGGTCCATTAAGGGTACTTTCACGGCGTCAAACACTTCGGTTTTCTTCTATGACAAAGTTTTAAGGGAAAAATAATCGGCCATCTAGCCCAATTGGCCGATAGAATTTTGGGGTATTTTTCTTATTAACTCTTTGACTGCCAGACGTCTTCAGAAAAGGGATGCCGTGGGTGCCAGCCGATTTAAGCATTTTGACTGATCTTTCAAGGTCCACAGAAAATTTTGTGTTTGGACTATGGAAACACACATACTGCCAAATGAAAGATTGGACTCTCATCTTTCATCAGAAAAAAAAGTTTGTTTCTACCTTATTCCGTTCTTCAGTAATCAACAATAGAAAATGGTTACTTTCACCCAAATGCTCTGTTTTGAAACAAAATACGGAGAAATCAAGCTTTTTGTGAAACGATATTATTTCATGCACTCTAGTGAATTTGACACCTTTTTTTCCATGAATGATGCCACAAGCACCTAAACAGTGCTTTACTTCTGTAAAACACTACCACCAACAATGAAAAAGTGCTTTTTGATAGCAAAATAAGTTTATTTACATTCAACAGTGTAACAATTTGACAAAACAATTTGGCAAACTATTTACAAATGTGTGCAACCGTGGTACTATTTACAATTGTGTGGATGTTTCAAATACAGTTTTTCTTTTTGTAACACTCCCCTCCCTGCATGCAAGGGGACGCAGCAGGATTTGCACAACAGATTAGTTTCACTGCGATTGCTACACTTTTTTGCTGGCTTTTTTTTCCGGGGAATAGCAAGTATATACTGCAGTGTGTGTTTGGCCATGTTGCCATCAAGTCTACTCTCAGGATCATGAGACGGTGACGTTACGGTGGTGTTACACCTGGCTTCCTCATGTCCTTCAGTTCCTATACCGGGTTGTAAGAGATGTTCTGATCCATCGTATCCACTCCATTCATGGTGGCATCGTAGTCCAGAACCAGTGTCTTCTCCGTGATCAGACTGTACCCACTCCTCCGATGAATATGCATTGGACTCGTCGTCCGATTGAACGTCCACCTGAGCGTGCTCGGTTGTGCTCCGTGTTTTCCGGCGTTAGCATCGCTAGCCGGTGAGGCTTTATGACGTGATCATAGCCGCCGCGTCAATGCTTCCAACGTCAACCTCGGAGTCACCATCATCATCATCGTCGTCATCAATGTGCTCTTTAGCATTGGTCGATGCTTTTCGTCTTTGAAAAAAATGCTCATGTGTGAGCTGCTTGCAACCGGTTGCCATTATGGCTTCCTCAGCCATTGTCCCCTCAAAACTCTAGCTCCGCCTCACGTTTTCTACTGACGCCTACCCAATCTTGTCCAAAGAGAGTCATCGCTGCCATCTAGGGGCCAAAAATAGGCATTATATTAACTAGATCTGCTTGATACTTTCAGCACAGCTGGCCAAGACTTTCCTCCACCCGTTTCCAAAAAAACCCCAAAAAAAACTTGGTGAACGTCTTATAACGTTTTTGGCGCTCCTCCGTAGGATTTTACTAAACGTTATTTAACGTTTTCGGCAGTCATAGAGTTAATTTTAATAGTGAATATTATTTAATTATTATATTTATATTATATATAATATATATTATTATTATATTATATTTATTTATACCACTGTGTATGTATAAAATTAAAGCGGATATATTCAGGACTGACGCAGGTTGATGCGCACACACTGTAATGTAACCAGCTCAGTGGTGAGTGAAATGACAAAATTACATGCCCACAAATTTGCCAATACGTTGGATTTTATATACGGAACTGGCTCGAGGCCACGAAGCCAGTCTCCCAACCCGAGAGAGGAAAAAATGACATTGCAGCAGAGCCACAAGAGGTTTCAACCAGCAATAAAGTTTGCTAACCTGTGGACAGCCAGCTAACCATTTATGTTTCTCGTACGACCTTTCTTAAAAGTGAGGGACGAAAATGTTCCCCGTTTTCGTGATGATTAGGCTACTTCAGTAGGACGACCACTTGAAATTATATTCTCGCTGGAGCATTCCTGGGCATGGCCAGAAAACCGCGGAGCATGGCCGAAAACGCTGGAGCCTCCTTGGGCATGAAATCTGGAGTTTGCCAGCCCTCTATCTCCGGGACGCAAGGCCATGGACGCAGACGGGACATACACCGTTGGAAAGGTCTCGTCGAGACGAACCCGGGGATGCCCGTATATCCCCGGTAGGACGTAGGGTTTGGGAGATACGGCTTCCCAAAGACCACCGGACACCAAGGATTTTTTTCTATTTACCCCGCCGGCGATGGTTCCTATCCCACGTAAAAATCCGGTGTTTGCCGGCCCTCTTCTCAACCACTGACTGTTTAATGGAGAACAACCCAAGTAAGCCAATTATCGCATGCCAATGCTGCTTTACTGACAGCTTTTTTTGCCATTCAAAAGGCGCAAGCACAGAAACAACCTCTCGGAACTAACATAACTTGAGTTCTATCTGCTTTCCACCTCTCCTCGAGGAAAACAGGACAAATTACACAGGAATTTAAGACCAAAATAGTAGAACTAAGGAATTGTATAATTGAGAACACTGCGCGCTCCAGGGTTTAAAGGGAGAAGAGCGCAGGAGTGCTCCTGGCTTTAACGTTAGAAACGCGTTTGTGCGCTCCTGCCGCAAAAACCAAAACAAAACACGACCGTCACACGGGCCTGCTTGTTAGCCTCATATTGCTATCTTCAGCTAGCCGTCCAATAATACACGGGCAACAACTGCGTGCTAAAGATGAGTCGGACTCGTAGCTGGTCTGAGGACAACGCACAGCAACATCTCAAGACACTGTTACCTTTGTAAACACTTCACTTGTGATACGGCATCCCAAGTCACATTCAAGTGGTGAGTGATATATTTTTAATTTGTCAAACTATGTCTTCACATGATCAGTGACGCTGTTTGGGGACAGCAATAAGTAAACAAAACATTCTAAATTGAACTAGTGCATTGCATAAATGTCAGTACTGTGTATATATTGTAATACTGTACTTTTGTTATCATTTAAAGCATTAAAATGTTAGTCTGCAGCCCTGATATATGTAATAGAAATGGGTAAACCACCATCAGCGAGTCTGCCCACGGAGAGGGGCGGCCACATTGCTGAGGAGTGTCCCATATTGTCCCTCAGAAATGGCCGATAATGGTATCGGTCACCGCCGCTAGTACGATACCTTAAAATAGGATAGTATTGGCACCGGAACCTGGTATCGGTAGTCACCCATTAATAGTCAGGATGGTACCACCTCTCCCTCAATTTGAGCGAGGAAACCCCCTGCATGAGGGTGTTCGTCAAATATGGCATCCGTTAAGCTCTAAACGTCGTGCGACCTCCTTTGCAAAAGGTGACTGTTTATTAATCTGAACAAAGTCTACGTACAAATTCAAGTCTGTTGAAACTGAACTCTTTTGAAAACCTAGGACCAACGGGCAGGGTACATCTTGACTTGGCAATATTTTCCATTGTAGGTATTCTGGTGTTGTACAGTGTTGTTTTCTTGTAATTTCTATAGAATTCACTGCAACTGTGGAAAAAATTATAATAAATGCCAGACACCGGAGCTCCCAAATGTTTTATATTCTGATGAAAGTAAGGTTGAACTTTTTGGCCTTCTCAGTCCCGAATCCTTAAGTTCTCAGAAGAATGAATACCAAAAAACACAAAAAAATTAACTTTGTTTGTTTTTGTTCATTCAACGATAATTGTTGCGAGATTGTTGAATAGCAGGCTGACATCAATGAGTCATCAACATCCAAATCATCTGAGTGATTTCTGCCAGTATGCAAATTTAGCAAAAACAATATCCTTGAGGTGCTGTCAGCCTGGCTTTTTATGTATTCCTCTTGATATTGAGTAATGGGTTGCCGGAGAATAGGATATGAGTGGCCAATTACAACAACTCACAATCCTCACTATAACTCTTGTACAAATACTATTTAACAATACACATACTACAACAGGAAGATATTGAACCACAGTTATTCTTTATCACTGAAGGCCCCTGCTGTGGGACAAAGATTAGATTTCTCTGCATCATGCTCACACTTCACAGACATACTGTGTAAGAAATTATGTCAGTGCAATCTGATTTGATGCAGAATGGGTACCATTATATTCTAGCAGTGCTATGACAATTTTGCTTATTGTTAATAGCCGCTTTCAAACTGGCTTCCCAGTAAATTGCGCGTTCAGAGGAATAAAAGGTACTGCTAGAATTGATTGTCTGTCCCTTTCACACAGAATTTACCGAAGCAGGGCATTTTAGTGTATGAAGTGTGCATTCACAAGTGCACGGTATTGACGACATTGGCCTGCCAACAAATTGCAAATTCACGGTTTGACTTCATACCCACCATCCTTTATCTGACTCTAACACACAGGAAAGTGAGGGAGTAAAAGTGGGCTTAGATGGTCAGAGTGCAAAGAGATAGTGGTTTCACCTTTGTTCTCTCTGTAAAAATTACAATGGTACCTCAAAAGTTGAATGCCTTGATGGTCACACACTTTAGAAGTTCAAAACTTTGTTTTTAAGTACAAAAACTAATTGAAACCACAGCACATTGGAACTACTTAAAACATACAAATTTAATCATTACAATAAGAAGAAACAACTACATTTGAATATTTAAAGTTAAGGTTAAAGTACCACAGGTAGGGCTGGGCAATAAATCAAATTAATTTGATGCATCGTCATTTTAAAAATCAAATTGTTGAAAATTTGCTAAATTATGAAATCGAATTTTGTCTTTTGGATTATTGAAAGCTGTTGTTCTTATGTTGTGTTACATTCAAATGTTTTTGTAAATTGCAATTTTGCACAAATGGCAGAATGCTGGATGGGTGGTCTACGAGACAAGTTTACAATAGCTACCAACTACTTAATTGTGGAATTTAAGAAAAAACTATAAATATTACATTTATGTTCAAACTAATTTAGAATCAGTATACATTTATTTGTACAGTGTACATTTTGCACAGGAATTATTTTTGAATAAATGAAACCTTTAAATAAGCGTTTGTTCATTAGATTAAATCAATTAAAATTGTAATCGTCCTGAATGTCTGTAAAAATCGAGATTTTCTTTTTTGGCCATATCGCCCAGCCCTAATTTAAGGGTGGTTTTAGCCTCTTACACAAAGAGAGCCTACAAAAAACATACATCAGAAATTTATCTCAGCCTCTGCCTTTTAGACAGATCTCAGCAAATTAGGATATTGCACAACTGTTTGCAGCATCATGCAATCAGATGACTAAATGTGTAAATAGGCAGCGGCAGCTACTGCCATAATGCATAACTGTGTTCACTGCAACACGTTGGCTGAAGTTAAGTGTTGGGTGGTAACGTCACAGCTTTGCAGAAAAATTATGGATTCATTTATAGTCATCCTTGACATGGAAAAACTGCCTGTAGTATGAAACCAAGTAATGGTCCATGGTGTAGCCGTATGAAACTTGTAACGGAAATGGTGAATTGTGTTCACTATAGAGACTACTGTAATAGGAAATAGGTCACCAGTCCTGCTCGAATACTTTGCTCAAATCCATTTATATAACTGTAAATGAATAAATATAATAATAATAATAATAATTATTATTATTATTATAACAACAGTTTATTGTTTCAGTATAATTATATTATGAATTTTTCTTTGCTGCTACCTGGCAGCCAGGAAAGAGTTGACCTGTCATCTTGCATAGTAGTACTTACATAACACTTACTTGTACCTACATCTTGGTTGGTTAGGCTACTTACTGACATTTAACCCTCGTGGCGTATTTCGTTTAGACTGCCAAAGGTGGTATCATTAGCCCTTGTGCTAATTGGGCCGAGTCTTGATGGTGTAAATAAAAGCAGGTCAATTCAGCTCTGTAAATCAGAATTACGCCAAATATCTCACCGAGAAGACTCCTCGGAGAATCCGCCGTCCAGGAGTCTGACTTTACAGAAGAGCACCCCATTGACAAATGGAACCGACGAGAGCTCGTCCAGCTCAAAATCCACCTTAAATTTGAATTTCTTCTTTTTCATCATCATTAAATCCATACAGGGGCTTATCAGACTCTTGAGATGGATGTTTAATGTCGTGTGCCGTCCATTGTGCGGAGGTAACCAACACAGTGATGTGTTGTGGGAGGATGGGGAAGCTGCTCAGCCGTGTTCAGGCCGCTCACAACGCTTAAAGTTGCACACCAAGCACTTCCCAATTGATATTTCAAAATAAAATACTACAACATGACTACGCTTGCGTTCTATCATACTTTTAAATGCATACTATACTGAATTTCCGTAAATGTCACTCAGGATTAACAATTTCATACAATGATTTAATAATTATAAAAATATATATATTAAAAAAAATAGTAGGCCTAGTGTACAACTAAGTATAACACATCAGGAAGTGCATCACGGCAGACTGGGGATTGCCAGGAAATGCCGAAAAATATTTTTCTATTTTTTTTTTAACAGATGATCGATTTTATGCTTAGTAAAATTTGCTTAACCAAAATATAATGCTGTATATGTAGCTATAAATTAACATAGAAATAAAACCCGCTATGAAAGTACTATACATAATATACACTTGCAAAAATAGCAGGGGCTTGATAAAAATGCTAAATGCACACCAGAGATAATATTCTAAAAGAACTTTACTATGGCAATTAAAGAATATGTGCCAACAGAGCATATAGTGGATAAGGATTATACAGTGATTTACTTGCATGCAAACGACACAGGCTTATACTCAGCCTCCAAGATCATTTATGGCAAGTACATATTGGTTTTTTTGAGTGCATTAAAAATATTTCGAACATTAAACTCCGCCATTGCCTTTATTTTGTTGAGAAAATTGACTAAAGGATGTGCATCTTGGCGTCCCTAAATTTCATACGAGAAGCCCGCCAGCTCGCTCTGTTTCTCTCCGGTGGTTCGCGAGGGCAACAGCTGTCCTAAAGACACAAAATAAACCTACTGTGCACTGTAACATTTAGCACCACAATACTGCTATTACAATTTCATTCACCTCGACTGCCCACTCGCATCCTCTGACAGATCCCCTCAATTACAATATTTGGCTAGTAGCCTGACAAAAGCCTATACAGTATATAACAAGGGCCAGCTGTCAGATTCCTGCCGATGAGTCACAAAGCTCAAACGATGCACACAATGGTTGACAAATATGCCAGCTAAATTTGAGATGCCCTGGCCTACATTAGCAGATCTGCCTTCCAGTTCTGAGGTTCATGGTTCAGATCTCTGAGTGCCGTTTGCATGTTCTCCCTGCTTCCCCTTCCCCACTCATTCAATGCAGGTGGAAGACTCTTATTGACGTGTGCATGTGAATGTGAGGGGAAGTTCTTGTCTATATGTGCCTTGTGATTGACTGGTGGTAACTAGACCAGGGTGTAACCTTCTGCTTGCCAAATGTTGGATGGGATAGGGTGCAGCTCACATAAGATTAGATGACAATTGGTTCTTAATGTGGTTTCTATCGGACCCCATGGGTTGGGTGAATCAGTCTCAGGGGTTCAGTGGTCAAGACACACACTCGACTCGACTCACACTCGTGGTGACACGCCCCGCTTGGCCTGTAATGAATTATTAAATTGTGATATTTTTAATATAGGAATGGAGGAATATATTTTGTGGGATTTTAAATAGTGAAAATGCGGAATTTTGTTGAGTGGATGTGTTTGGCATGATGAAAATCTATCCCAAGGTGAATGAATCTGCTGATGATTTTGAATTTCAATTATTTTTTTTATTATTATTAGAATATGATAACTATTTGTAATTTTGCACGAGGGAGCTACACAATCTCGTTGTATCTTAATGTTACAATGACAATAAAGGCTATTCATTCATTCAAATGGGAATTATGTAAATATACCTTCACACAATTATTGTTTTCGCATAGTAGCTACTAGATAGAGCGAGCGGGGTCTGCGGTTGGGGAGTCACTGGACTCTGTGGTGACAGTGGTGGACAGTTGCTTGGGGAGAAAGGTGCAGCTAGGTCATCCTAAGCAACGCAAAACATCCACTGCTTAAGACACTGTCTGCTCAAAGGAGCAATAGATCTGATCGTTTCCTCTGTGTGCGCTGCAGAACCGAGCTTTCATTCCAGCTGCTATTCAGTTTTATAATGATCATCATTGATGTAAATTGTCGGGGGTTTACACTTTGAACACTTTTGAGACTGTTTGTTTTTATTGTCTATCCTATTTATTTCCTGATGCTACTGATCGACAACTGAAATTGAATTGATAAAGTATCTATCGACCGATCTATCTATCTATCTATCTACAATGATAGTAAAAACCCGGAATATGGCCACAAGATTACGCAGACAAGAACACACACACACACACACACACTAAGAGAGCGATGATGGTGACATGTTGACTCGGGAAGGCTCCCGAATGAATGTTACTGAGCTTTCAGGAAAAAAAAAAAAAAGATGGTCTCGTAAAGAAAGACAATAGTTACAACATTAAGTTCAAGTATTTTTTGTGAGGTCTTAATAAAGTCACATGCAGTCTTCAAGATACTTCATTCAAGGCCAGTGCCCCAAAATGTCTAGCAATAATCCTCACCATATTACAGTTTTTTACGATTGAATAAACACTAAAAACAAAAGAATTACATAATTATCAACACCTTACACTGAAGTAGCAAAACAATGGACCAGATTCACTGGAAACACGTCAGCTAAACACTTTTTGCAGAACAATACACAAAGAGATTTGCGAAACACTGAACACATTTTTTTTTACATTAGACACAGAAGTATGTCATTATGTCACTTCCTTGCAATTCCAAAGCACTGACTGACAAATCACCTCACACATGAGCCAGTTGATTAATATTAATAATATGTATATTTGTACTTTCTTTGTGTTCATGGCTTATAGTAACGGCTTAGTTTTTTAAGTTAAGCATAGCAGTGTGTAACTGGTTCAAACAGAGTTAGACCTTATGACACGTGTATGTCATATGGTAACATAAGATAGTTTATATAGCCTACATGTGTTTATAGTTTTGACAAGAGTAATTCGTTTTGCACAGGATTTGAGATGTTCTGCATCTTGTGTGCATGCTTGTGCTAATTGTGTTGTAGTGTTTTTAAAATCTGAGCCTTATTTTCTATTTTGTGTTTAAGCAATCGTAAAAAACTGTAATATTTAATAGTCATCAGAACGAGTCAATATGACAGGCGACAAATCGCATAGAGCTACTAAAACATGATTAATTTAACACTGTAAAAATGGTCGTTATACAAACCAGAAAAAAAGAAGGGAAAAAGTGACAAAATTGATTGAAAAAAATTGTTTTCTGGAAGTTTTTTGATGGAGCATAGAAACTGAAGGCTGATTCTTCATGTTTATAAATTAAAGGCAATGTTGCAAATTCGACTTGCCCTGTAAGCATATGTAGGCCAAATAAGCGAAGTGCACATTAATTTTGCGAATGCGTGAAAATCAAGTTAAAAAACAACAACTACCAAACAAAGCCGTCATTTGAATGGCGGCGAATAGAGCATTGAAAGTGTTTGCGTGACTGCACACCTTAAAGCTTGCAAGCATCGTTTAGACGACTTTCAGCCTTAAGTGACAAAACGACAGGTGCTTAACTGTCGTGGCAGAGGGCAGTCAGTAACGACATGCTATGCATGTGCAAAATAGATTCAATTAAAAAAAACTTTCCAACGGTTGAAATGGTCCAAATCAGCGCTTCCCCGTTAGACTTCATACGTTTTCAATGACAAGTTCGTAGCAGGCTACCAGCCGCCTACCGATAATGCACCGCGCTGTCGAGATGCGCACTTATATATTATATTTCTATAGATAAAATCTCGCCTGGTGCGCCACATTGGCTAGGACCGGCCCTGCACACTGACCCAGCAGTAGCAGTGCTAATGCTGAAGGGTGTGTCTGCCTCATCTGGGTATGCGAGCACTAAAAAGAGGAGGTCTCTAAGGCAAAGTCAGCCGATTATGTGTTGTGTTCACTACCTTTCTTTCTCTTTCACACACACGCTCCTCCTTCTCTACAATATCAACTTTCTTATTTACTTAGTGTAGTCAATGCAAGTATCTCCCAATTGTGTTGTCTTCTGTACGACGCGCGTCTTTGCGGAAATCCATCAGAACTTACACGGAACCGAAACCACAGCAGTGTATTTGCTGCATAGCCGTACATCTTCCGTTCCTCGAGTAAACCATGTTTCGTATAGTTAGAAAAATGTTTTTCACGGACTGCCAGTGCGCATCGGATGTGTCCAAAACCTACGAGGAGCTGTTCGCCAAACTCGACACGAACAAGGATGGAAAAGTGGATGTATCGGAACTGAAGGCAGGCCTGACTGCAATGGGCATTCAGACCCGGAAAGGAGCGGCTCAGGTAACTGGATCCCCTGTCATTAATACTTCTACCTACATGGCACAATACAATCCTGACTACAGTCGCTAAGGATATCATACTTTGATATTGACAAGTAGACAAGGATTTTCCAGTTCTGCGTGGGTGGGGGGCACTGAAAACATAAAACATGTGTTTTAGGCTAAAAGTCTTAACAACACAGGGGTGTTGTTACGACGGAGTTCTGCTCCTACGACGGCGACATAAGTCGAATGCGCCGTTGTCTTTCACTTTCGACTTTACTACTCAACCTCAGCGGTAGAGTCTAAAATACTGGAAAGATTTGTATGAGAAAACCTTTTGTTCCATGAATAAACTATCAAATGGAAAAAAAAATAGTAGCCTGAACACCACGTGATTCCAGCTGACTTCTTGGTGGCCAGCCAATAGCAGGGCACAGATAGACAAACAACAAACATTCACATTCTAATTTCCATGGATCTTTAATTGCCTTAACATGCATGTTTTTGAAGAGTGGGGAGTATACACAGAAAACGCCTTTCATACACTAAAAGGCCGGAGACTGGATTCAAATCCTGAACCTGAGAACTGTGAGGATTGAGGAAGTGAGGATGTGCTAACCAGTCGTCCACTGTGGTGTGATGGTGTGAATGTCAAGTCAAGTTTATTTTTATAGTTCTTAATTGCAAAAGAGTGTCAAACAGATTTGCATACCCACATTTGACAAATATTAACTGATCGATTGATCACAAAAGGGCAAGAAAAAAAAAAAAGAAACCCTGAGAAGGGGCCACAAATGTGGAAATCCCCCTTTTTGGATGGCCAGGCTGCAATGAATGCCGAATGAGCAACAATTTACACAATAAAGTGTGTATGTGGTGCTAAACATTGTTAAATAGAATTGTACGAGAGTCCATTTAACAAGTTGAAACACTGCAAGAAGATGCCATAAAGGGAGTGGGTCCTCAACCAAACCAGGCCCAGTTGGCCGTGCAGAAATCTGGTGGTCTGCCTCAGATCCCGTCCTGTACAGGATCAGTACAGCAGCATTCATGTCCTGGTTTAAAAAACAAAAACAAAAAAACTTCCAACCTCATAACCATAACCTCTATATGTCAGACTCAGGATTTAAACAAGGGCACCTTGTACAACCCAAGTAATTCAAACATACAGAGAAAACTAAAACAAATAAGAGTTATAGTATGTTATAAAGTGAAATTGCTTATGTTGACACTGGTGTTTAACAAAAGCTTGTGACCTTGATTGTGTGTTTATAAATGCTTTTGATTAAAAAAGGGCTTGGCTGTGCAATATGCACATTTGCTGAAAGTGGGTCAACTGTAGGGGTACACTTAACACTTACACATTTGACATATATATACATCCATTTTATTTTCATATTTACATTTTCATTGAATATTTAATCTCAAGTGCTCAAAATGCCCACCTTCACCTTGCAACAATCTTCATATCTGTCCAAAACACAAACGGATAATGAAGTAACTGTAACCCAACTTGTGGCCCACCCTGTACACACACAATGAATGAAATGTGCCTAACACAGCACAACAATTCTGATTCCGAAAATGCTTAGGCGTTTCTCCAAAGTCAACCACAGTCACTTTTCTTGAGTTGAACGGGTGTGTAGCAACCATGATTTGGGCATGATTTTGAATAATGAATGAGTAATGATCCTACGTCACAACAGCGCTGAATTCAAACCTGAGAGTTTTGCAAAAGCCTTTTGCATTTTATTTGCAATTGCATGCAACCCACAAACTGCTTAGATGTCACAGTTAAAACAGGTCACAGACTTCTTTAACATATGTTATGCATAAAACAATGGTGGTAGTTGGTGATGGAAGGGCACCTTCTAAAGGGTGATTATTTAGCTGTTAAAGTAGTATCATCTTGTTTATTGACACTGAAACCTAATTGATAAAAACTGCTTTGTACCAATATTTCTTTTCCTTTAAGAAAATAGTTTCGTCTGGAGACCAGGACCAAGATGAAGTGCTTGACTTTGACGAATTCTCCAAGTACCTGAAGGAACACGAGAAGAAGCTACAACTGACGTTCAAGAGCTTGGACAAAAACAATGATGGTAATGTGAAGGATTTCTGTCAACAGGGATTATCATGGGTCAGTGAAAACGCCATGATTTGGCTGGATGGTTTCAGCTTTATTTTAAATTTTTTTGAACAGGTCAAATAGACTTCATGGAGATCAAGCAGTCCCTCGCAGATCTTGGACTGGACATCGGCAAGGAGGAAGCAGAGAAGATCCTTCAAAGGTATTTTTGAGTGCTCCCTATGGTATGCTAGACAAGTTACACAATTCCGCTTTCAATTGGCAATTCAATTCGGATATCATAACACCAGCGCGAAGAGAAAAAAAGTGGAATGGCATATGCTCAGATTACAGATGGAATGGTTCACAAAATCCATGGTTCAGTTCATATCTTGGTTTTGTGGTCACAGACTGCAGGCACATCTGATTCCAGTCGGATTCCTCCTCAAAATTCGATTTCTAGGGCTGACTGTCCACACTGTTTTTTAGCAAGTGTCCAATTGCAATCTGGTCGTGGGCCACAATATTGACCCGTATCCAAAAGGTTGCTATAGCAACAACGTTGGAATAGCAGCATGTGTAGTGTTTGACATCATATGATTGCGACATTTTTTTACTGTGTACGTTAAGCGTGTGAGGACTGTAAAATGTACATATTCATAGTAGAACCAATAATTCACTGTTTCCAATTGCGCATGTGAAGAACTGACAGGGTAGTGGAGCCGTTTGACTAACGTAGTTGGGCAGGTGGAACCGATGGGGTGCTGACAGCGTTCTCTAGTCTGGTGCTTTGGGTCTTGTATACCGCGTAGAGTGACGTCAGAGACAGTCAAAACCGATCTGTGTTTAAGCTGTTCAGAGATGCATAGATGCAATATGAAACTACCCGAATGTGTTTTTATTCCGTCTTGCAAAAATCGGATTTCATGTGCTTTGTGACTGTTGTGAGGGTTGAAGCAAAATTTGTTCTTAAGACAAGGGGAAAAAGCACACATTGGTTCAAAACATTTCTTTCGAAAAGGTGAACGAGGTCCTTTGGCATCAGGCCCTCAAACACTTGTTCTGACCAATAGGGCCCCTCTTCTCTCATTTATTCTTTTTCATCATGAAATGTTGATTCTTTAAAACACAGGTTATATGTGTTAAAATGAGATAACTTGTATACATTTTCCATCATTGTTCAGACTACAAAAGAGTCATGCAGTATCAATCTGGAAGGGCTAAAAATCAGATTTTGTCTGGCAGTCTGAACAAAGCCTAGGCCTTTTGTAATTTGGTTAAAAGTTTAAAAAAATATATCTAAAAAGAATAAGGAAAAGGATGTTCACAGCATTATTATTTTTGTTTTTGTTGTATTATTAGTTTTAGTTAGTTATTTGTTGTATTTTTTAGGGATGTACGATACCACTTTTCTTGATACCGATACTCAAATCTTCAGTACTCACCAATACCGATACCATTAGTACTTAGATACATAAAATTTCCCCCAAAACAATGACAATTTTTTTAAAGACCTATATATCCCAATTATAGCAAATTTCTTTAAAATTGCTTGAAATTAATGGCAATTTTATTTTTTAGATTTGCTCATAAAAGTCATTTTTCTTAGAGCACACAATAAAATCAATAAAAAAAAAAAAGATAAATACAATGAAACGAATAATCCAGTGGCCAGGGAAAAAAAAGTCCCAATCAAAATATGTGGTTGTACAATTTCCTTTTAAGGAATACATCCATCCATCCATCCATCCATATTCAGAGCCGCTTATTCCTCAGTGAAGTGGAAAGAATTCAATATAATACAATAGTGTTTAAAGTAATTTAGTAATATCTACCATGTTAAAAATTTCTCAATTTGGAAGGATGCTCTGTATTTCCTGTTTCACGTTTTCCGTTGGTCATTCATCTCATAGCAGTGCAGTAGTCATACGATATACTATATAGTATACAAAGATCTGTCTGCACTTCAGAGCTAATTAAATTGTTGAGCGCAACTGAAAACTTTTGTGCTCTCTTACCGTAGCCCCCGTAGCGGCGACTGATACCAGTTCTGATATCCGTCTCAAGTACCGATACCCTGAAATGTGTCCTGGTATCAGTTACTTGCCCATCCCTAATCTTTGGCAACCTATGCCAGCAGCTTATACTAACAAAGCAGAAAAATGAAATGCTGGCAAACAGTACAATAAACCTGTTGCCTTTCAAACAACAGAATGAGCCAATTGGCTTCTTGTAAATACATCAGTTCAAGCCCAGATTTCAAATGGAGTCAGTACATTTGTGACTAAATTGAAACAAGATACTGTATATTATTTTATGATATTTTTTGGTGGTTAAATGTGAGATTAATTTATGTAAAATATGTGCCAATTGGCTCAAGGTTCAAAAACACTATTCTCAAATTTTGAACATGTTCAAAATTTCTTTGCAACAAAAAAAATTAACAGTTTGAGAGCATAAAGAGGATTTGAGAGTGTGTGACAAGTGTTTTTGCAATGTTTTGCAACATTGAATGAAGCTTGCCGAAAACGCAATACTCGCTACAAGTGCAAAGCCTGTGCCGCTCAGTGAAATATCCAGGCTTAAGATTGCACGAGGGGCTCAGCCTCCCCCAAAATGCGCTTTCACACAGCCGGATGCTGAGCGTCTACTACTTCGATGGCAAAGTGTAGAATGGCTTTTTTCACTGCGCGAAACTAGACGGTCATTGCATAAACTAAAGAGAATGCTTGAAGAAATGGTAGTTATTACAAAAACGGCCAGCAGGTGGCAACCAGGGCCATGTTGCAACAAGCTCTTTTTGTCAATGTTTTTACCAGGAATGTGAATTTTGATGAAACTTAACTATATTCTAATGCTAATTGCTGCAAAACCGAAACAGATACAAATATACTTTTTTTCCTGATGAAAAAAGAGACTAATCTTTCTTTTGGATGGTTCCATTGTTTTATAGAAATAGAACTCAATATTATGTGGGCCTTGCCATATCAGTCAAAAACAGCCGGGAGTAAAGGGGGTTGCTTCAGTGAAAATGGCTGGGAGTGAATGAGTTTATCACAAATGTCGAGTCCTCTACTTATGGAAGCCCATTCCAGCCTGTTAAAAAAAGACAAAAACAAAGGATTACAGACGAAGCGCTTGTGGAAGCTAAACTGAATAATGTGTATAGGAGGATCTATGGTGAGAGCCAGAATGCTTCACACATTACATGGATACTGTTTAATAGCTCTCTGTGCTATAATTGCCATAAAGTAAATAAAAGAAGAAATACAAGGTGATTCTTTGAGTACACCACACCGACCAATAACGATTTGTCGGGACAGGAATCCCTGCGGCAGCCAGCATACTGTCAAATTGTGACATTTGTTTTAGCTCAGGCAACAAGCTATTAATGCTAACATGTAATATCGGCAAACCTATTCAGTATTCAGTTTAGCTTCCACAAGCGCTTTGTCTGATGGGATAAATTGGTACATTTTAATGTGAGGATTAGTTATGTACTCTACAAACGATGGAAAACTCAAATGAGAAGCGACGCTGAAGTTGGCTATACGGCTGTCTCCTGTCTATTACCCTATATTATCAAACCAAACACGCAATTGCATTTTCTGGCCTGAAGATGGCAGTGTTTTCACAGTGTTGCATTGGTGAAGACGCTAGTTTCCTTGTTGCCTTCGAATTAAAAAAGCAAAACACTGATTTTAACCTGCTCTCATTTTCATTTCCACTAAATCAAAATAGCATGGAGTTTCTCTCCTGTTTCACAATCAACACTACTCCAGTTTTCAAATAAATCAAACTTGTATCTATATATTTGAGTGTTCTTCTTTGTTTTTGACGTGCTAAACTGTGGGAACAGATTAGTAAACTGTGAGTAGTTGGGTACAGATTAGTAAACTGTGGGTACAATTCCTTTTTTGTTTACTTTTTTTTCTTTTTACTAGCAGGAATGGGCTTCCATACCTACTTGAGTCTCCATCGTTTTTGTGTTTTTGTACAGTATTGATGGAGATGGCACCATGACTGTGGATTGGAATGAATGGAAGGAGCATTTTCTGTTGACTACAGCCACCAACCTTGAGGACATTGTTCGATATTGGAAACACACCACGGTATGTACAAAACGTGTCCAATCGCAATTGCGCTTGATGACACCCAAAAAGTCACTACTGTTTTATTTTTCTCCAAAATATAAAAGAAAAAGATTAGTTAGCAAGCTCTTATTTCAGTGCCCTTTAAATTTCCAAATACAAACATAAAGACGAAATACGTAATGTATATGATCAGAGTCTCATTTGCAGAGAAGCAGAAGTGGCAAATCGAAGTCCAGAAAGTAAAAACCCTGCCTCTGTTTGGCTTTAGGCCCGCCCAGGTGCTAGCTAGCAAGCTCCTTAGCTAGCTCCCTGGGTGTTTAGTTACCTGCTAGAGAGCTAGCTAGCTAGCACAAGGGGCTAAAGTCAAACTGGCAGGGTTTTTACTTTTTTTTTTTTGCCACCTCTGCAGAGAAGATGTTTTCTCCCAAGACAATAATAGGAAATTATACAGAAACTAAACACTGTGACTACATTATTTTCAAACAAGATCTCCACAGCAACACTGAACAAAATTAATGGAGGACATGCTCAAATATGTAATGAACATGCATCTTTTTGGCCATTATTTAAAAATAATTCATTTACATCAGGGGTTCTAACATTCATAAGAACAAAAACTGCACTCAAGAATCCCATTTCAAATGGAGAATACAGCATTCCAAATTCCTTAGTAAAACAATTGAAGTTTTTGTCTGTTTATAAATACCCCTTGACTTGTCTGTTGCATGCCTGAAACGTAGCCAGTTCTCATCAATGGCTAAGCTCTGAGGTTGGATGCCACTGCTCAGTCACAACTTTAAATAAAAGTGTGGTTACTAATCTTGGCAGAGATAAAGCTAATTTAAATCTGACCTGACCGGATTAGGTTGTCAAAGGGATTGGGACAAAACAAGCAAGAGGGGAGATGGGGACAGGGCAAAGATTGATGTGTTGAGACTGAAGCAGAGATCAGCGTGTTATTACAAGTGATAGCATGCAAACACCTTCACAGTGACCACAAGAGTAGGTATTTCTCTTTTTTGGAAGCACATCATCAACCCGAAACCTAATTTCCAGGATCCGGACCAGTTTTTGAAGGGATACATTACCATACTGAAACTTTTATTAACTTTGGATCATACCATTTGAGATGGCAATGGCTCTGCTGCAGCCTCCTCCTCCGCAGCAGCACCCACAACAGAGGAAGCATTTTTTTCTAGATTTTGATGATGACAGAGCCATTTATGAGTTGGAGGTGGATATGGTAGGTTCTTCAACTTGACAAACGTGTCTATGACTTTACCTGCCAGTGAGATCTTTGTATGACTTTGCTTGGAAATCGCAAGTTTAAAAAAAAACACACTACACAGGGTAGGCTAGGCTATTGTGGTCTTCTTGTCTATTTTAAGTGGTTGGTGCTCCTCCTATATTTTTGGTATGAAACATAGTGGAAAGCTACATGAAGAAAGTGTTCATATATATATATTTTTTTAATTGTTATTGTTAGTGCAAGAAACCGCATCAGCATGTGATCAGAAGGAAATCTGAATGTGGCTTATTTGTGATTTCCTTTAATGAAATGAACAAAACTTGAACCACTGCAAGCTTGACTCATTTAGCGAGTGTTTTTTGGGAAGTTATGCAATTTATTATTTTTATTTGTGTCACATTTTGCTAGTCCATTTGAAGCTGTGAGTCATAGTGATTTTGAAACATTCCAAGTTAAATACGAAAATATGCATACTTGCTCTTAAGACATAGACAGAAAACGTCCAGGAAAAGACACTTTTATAGTAATAATATTAACAATTGCTATATGTCAGTAAAATGACAATCTTAAAGATTATTTAGGGTGCAGTTTTTTTGTGTTCTGTCCTAACGTTGATATACTGTATACTTTTGAGAAAATTCATTAAGTTTGGAAGACACAGTTTGAGGTGTATTAATTAAACAATTTACTCATTGATTATTGTGGTTGTAGTTTACTGTGCTTTATTTTCTTACCTAATTTAGCTGAAAGAATGCATTAAACATATAAACATGTATATGAATGCAATATTTTTCATATAACTTTGGACAAGAGCTCTATGGAAGGCTAAAGTGTTTGTATTGTTTTGGCTGCTCAGTGTATATTTCAAAAAATATGATGTATCTACCTCAACAATCAAATTTACAAAGAAAAATTAAGGTTATAGTAGCGCTAAATACATTTTTATAGCCACAGTATCCTGTAAATCTTAACCTAACACTGTATTAAAAATTGTAGCAAAGCTCTCATTTTAATCATCAAATCTGATTTTTCTACTATAAATTTTTCTGATAATGTAAAAAAATTTTTTTTATAGAAATTATATTGTTTGTAGAGCTAGATTATTTTGTGGCCAATGAGGCCGATAACCTATATTTGGAGCCTATATTCATTTTCCATAAAAAGGGGGTCAAGACTATTGGCGTGATTTTTTTCAAAATACAAATTCTAATCTTGACTTTGTTGTAATGTCTTAAAACATGTTTATTGAACAATTTTTCAGACATTTCAAAATGTTGATTTTTAAAATAAAATCTTAGACAATAGATTTCATTTTCAATTTCCAACAAAAGGTTGAACTCCCAAGGTTATCAGTACGTCTTAAAAAGTTAAATGGAAACTTAAACAAGTAAATACTATAGCTCTCAATAGATTTTTTTAATTTTTAATTCTAGATTAAATATTTTTTCCAAAATTTAAAAATACTCCAAATCTTAACTTTAACAATTATTTGTTTCATGTCGAACAAAAACAAAAGGTTCAGAAGGTTCCCAGGGTTAGAAGTATCTCTTATAAAGTTAAATGCACGTTTGAATAAATAGTTCCCTGAGATTAAAATGGTTTTAGATTGACCTTTTATCGTCCGTCAGATTTTTAAATGACAATACCGATATTCGTCAAAATGCCCAATATCTGCGGCGATAACCGGTTAGGCCAATTATCGGTCTATCCCTAATTGTTTGTTAT
Organism: Vanacampus margaritifer; assembly: GCF_051991255.1. NCBI lineage: Eukaryota > Metazoa > Chordata > Actinopteri > Syngnathiformes > Syngnathidae > Vanacampus > Vanacampus margaritifer. Next base: position 2,362,518 of record NC_135444.1, read on the forward strand.
GAAATGATATACACAAATGCATTGTGTCCAGGTGCTGGACATAGGCGACAGCCTCACCATCCCTGATGAGTTTACCGAAGAGGAGAAGACCACAGGTTTGTGGTGGAAGCAGCTGTCTGCCGGGGCCATGGCCGGGGCAGTGTCCCGTACAGGTACTGCCCCTCTGGACAGAATGAAGGTCTTCATGCAGGTGTGTCAACACGTATTTGGTTCAAACTGTCTTCATTTTTGTTTTTGGGTAACCTTTTCACCGTCGTGAATAGTCACAATGACTCTTTATTTACAGGTCCATGCTTCCAAGAGCAACCAAATCAACCTGCTCAGTGGTTTCAAGCAAATGGTGAAAGAAGGAGGCTTGGCGTCTTTATGGCGAGGAAATGGTATTAATGTACTAAAGATCGCCCCAGAAACATCCATTAAATTCATGGCCTACGAGAAGGTAATAAATAAATAAATCTATAGTTTTTGCAATTGTGTTTGAGTGTTTGTAAAAGGAATGAGTGTTCAGCTTGAAGCTAGGTGGTCAGTTTGGCAAATTTGGCAAACCTCGGCAAAGTGCGGCTAGGGGGCCAAATCCGGCCCGCCCACAGTCTCTGAGCGGCCCTCATAATAACCCTCCATCCATCCATCCATCCATCCATCCATCCATCCATTTTCTTAACCGCTTTTCCTCACAAGGGTCGCGTGGGGCGCTGGAGCCTATCCCAGCTGGCTTCAGGCAGTAGGCGGGGTACACCCTGAACTGGTTGCCAGCCAATCGCAGGGCACACAGAGACGAACAACCATACTCACAATCATACCTATGGACAATTTGGAGTGTTCAATTAACCTGCCATGCATGTCTTTGGAATGTGGGAGGAAACCGGAGTACCCGGAGAAAACCCACACAAGCACGGGGAGAACATGCAAACTCCACCCAGGAAGGCCAAAGCCCGGACTCGATCTCACGTCCTCTGCACTGGGAAGCGGATGTGCTAACCAGTCAGCCACCGTGCCGCTCCTCATAATAACCATGAAGTCAAAATAAAATATAAGAGCTACGACTTGTGTCTGCAGTGTGGACAAGTTTGTGCTACATTTAGGGACTTTGTCGGACCACTCCAGCAACATAAAAAAAAAAAAAAAAGAAGTAAAGAATAGAGACTAGTATAAATGACAACAGTTGTCCTAATGTTAGCAATGTTATTTTCTGCATGGTAGAGGAAAGATGGCCAAGAACGTTTGGCCTGACAATACTGAAGTGTACGCAAATCTACAGTTTCATGCACTGTACATTTTGGATGCATTATAAGTCGGGACTGTCAATAATAATCTACTTACCAGTTACCACTTAAATATATATTTTGTGGTCATGACTTGGAACGGCTAATATGAGTTAGCGGTTGGTGCACAAAATGAATGTTATTTTAAACTAATTTGCTCCCCAAAACGTATAAAAACTTTCTATTTTAAATACTGCCATGGTCCCAAAAATTATGTGTTTTTTTTATGCTAGAGCATACAGAAGGCTTTGATGCAGCCTTTGACCTGAAGTGGACGCTTAAAGCAATGGTAGTTATTACAAAAAACGGCCAGCAGGTGGCAGCAGAGTATAAGAGACCAACCAGGCAGGACCATGTTGCAAAAAAGCTCTTTCCCCCACTGTTTTACACAGATTTGTGAATAATGATGAAACTTAGCTATATTCTAAAGCTAATTGCTGCAAAACAGAAACAGATCAAAATAGACTCAAATCTTTATTTTGGTAGGTTCCATGTTTTTATAGCAATAGAACTCAATATTCTGCGGGCCTTTCAAAATCAGTAAAAATCCAGTAAAACAGCCGGGAGCGAAAGGGGTTGCTTCAGTGAAAACGGCTGGGAGTGAATGAGTTAAAGGCAAAGGCAAACCAAAAATTATTTTTACTATAATACAGTGTTATGTTGTATGTGCCCCACTAGTCTAAACACGCCATTCTGATTATTACTGAGTTTGTGGAATATGAGTTAGGCAGCAAAATCCACACGTTTTTAGCCATCTCAGGGGGCGGCCATTTTGCTACTTGCTGTTGACCGAAAATGACATCACAGTCACTCAGGGCTCAGGTAACAACCAATCACAGCTCATCTAAAAAAAACAAAAAAAAACAGGTTGCGCCGTGATTGGTCGTTACCTGAGCCCTGAGCAACAGTAATGTCATTTTCAGTCGACAGCAAGTAGCAAAATGGCTGCCCCTTGAAATGGATAAAAACAGGTGGATTATGCTGCTTAACTCCTATTCCACAAACCCAATATTAATCAGAATACCGCCTTTAGACTAGTGAGGGCACATAAAGCATATTATTGTTAAGAAAGTTTATATATTGACGTTTCCTTTCACTGTTCCTCTGTGTCACTAGTATAAGAAGATGCTGGCCAGTGAATCAGGCAAGATCAAGACACATGAGAGGTTCATTGCAGGATCACTTGCTGGAGCAACAGCACAAACCGCCATCTACCCCATGGAGGTGGGCTCTAAAACACACGTAGCAGTTTGACTGCAATGTTCTCATAGTCATACCAATCTATCAATTATGCGTCTGGGTATTTGAATACAAATCAACCATTGTTAGTGGTTTACTGTAGGTATGATTTTGTATGATGTTGAAGCAGGATTTGACAATCATGTATTGACTCCTGTCCACAAAGTAGTAGTGGATTTGAGCAACAAGCTGACATTCTTCCTCTCACGTTCATCTCAGTGACAAACAGAATAGAAAATACTAGTTTCTTAATACTCCACAGTCTCGTTTTGTTGAAAAGGATGTTCATACAGTATAGGCTTTCCATCCACCCATTTGTATTCCAATTTTCAAGAAATGCGAAAATAAAACTGAATGGAAACGGTAGAAATTCAAAAAAGGCCCCAAAAGGTTTTTACGCTTGGAAGACGTGGATTTTAAAGTGTATCGAAAAAAGGAAAATGCTAATTTTGGCTATGGAAACAGGTTTTGCGAATAAACGCTGACAAGTCACACGTTTTGACCGGATATTATGTCACACCTACCTCTGTAGTCCCAAAGCAATGTCAGACAATAAAGCAAGGTATGTTTGGGGGGACGACGAAACAGAAATCTTTTTCGAATTAATTAAAGAAGTGAATATGAATGCTATTTTAGATGGAAAACTGCAAAGAAACGCTACGGTTTATCAAGAATTACAAAAGCAAACTCATACGATGTCACCGCACGGCGCAGTCGCTTCCTGTTGTTAAAGGTTAAAGTATGACTGATTGTCACATTCTTCTTCTTTTAAATTACTGGTGGAACAAATCTCTATGGTCTATACCGCCACCTACAGCGGCGGAGTCACCTCTCAATATTCGCAAAAGAAGAACAGATGGAAACTGTCCCATGCCCGTTTTGCACATTTTCAGTAAATTTGCTTAAAAATTTTGAAACAATTGGATGAAAACCCCACTATAAAGGTCACAAGAGAAAGGGGTATAGATAACAGCTGTTTGGATAATAAAGGCATCTTTATTTTAAAATAAATTCTTTGTCACTGTAGGTGATGAAGACCAGGCTAACCCTGAGGAAGACAGGGCAATACTCAGGAATGTTGGACTGTGCCAAAAAAATTCTAAAAAAGGAAGGAGTTAAGGCATTCTACAAAGGTTATGTTCCTAATATTCTGGGCATCATTCCATATGCTGGGATAGACTTGGCTGTTTATGAGGTGAGCACCACATCAGGCCTTGTTTTTTTTTTTAATATTGCGATAGGTGTCTGCACTATAATCACACCTTTACCTTTTGAATCATCATCAGAGCTTGAAGAACTTTTGGTTGTCCCACTATGGCAAAGACACAGCGAACCCAGGTGTGCTGGTGCTGCTGGGCTGTGGTACCATCTCCAGTACTTGTGGCCAGCTGGCCAGTTACCCCTTGGCTCTAGTCCGCACCAGGATGCAGGCACAAGGTACAAAAAAAAAGAAAAAGTTAAAGTGCCCACAGAAAAAAGTATTTTTAAAAAAAATATCTGTTCTAAATGTACAATAAAATGTACAATATTTTTTTTCTAAGTTTTCATACTCTTAACATATAAGTGCTAGAAATATGGCTGCATCTTTTATACATTGATACAGTAATTTCGTAATAATTCATAAAATTTAGTTAAAATTAAAAAGGTGTAGGCTACTGTAAAAAATGAGTGTGATGTTGATTTGTGTTGGTTATTTTTCTGCCACTAAATGGCATTATTGCATTTGTAAGACGTTGGTGGCAGCTCAGTGTATTTTTCTTTTCATATTAAGAGCTATCTAATATTTAACATGAAAGTACTTGTGAAATTTTGCACATTTTTAAAATTCTAAAATACAACTTGACCCCAGTCACCACAAATCTATGCATTATTATTCAATTTATTACTGCTAAATTTTGACGTGGCTGTGTCTGCTGCGTTGTGACTAAAATTCCCCCAGTACAGGCTTTCCAAGTAAGTGGCGGTCAATAATCACAAGTTAAAGAAATTTGTGGCATTAAAGGAACTCTGCTCAGCAAACCTTGTTGGCTGTTCCAGAGTCAAAAAAATAAAAAATAAATATAAAATGAAAAAATAAACTAAGGGTAGAGCTTTTTCTGTCAAAGCTCCGAAGACTCTGGAACAGAATGCCAAACAATATTAGAAATGCAGAGTTGTTTACATATTTTAAATCACTTTTAAAGACTCATTTTTTTAGGCTTGCATTTGCAGATTTTACTGTTAAAATTCTATAATTGTATTGGTGTATTTGCACGTATGGATTTTTTTATTGTTCTAATTTTTCCTGTCTTGAGGTTTAATTCCAGAATTTCCCCATGTCTGTTCGATTGCATTTATGCATATATATTTGTTTGTAAAGCAGTTCGTAGTGTATTGCTCTCAGGCTAACTACATTACTGTATATCACTTTTCCTCTCAGCTTCTCTTGACGGTGCGGAACAGTTGCAGATGAACCAGATGGTGAGGAAGATTCTAGAGGAAGAAGGATTCTTTGGACTTTACCGTGGCATCTTGCCTAATTTCATGAAGGTGCTACCAGCTGTTAGCGTCAGCTATGTGGTGTATGAATATATGCGGTCAGGCTTGGGTATACAGAAGTAGTCTGCTGTCATTTCCATGTCTGTCCTCAAACAAATAGGAAAACTATCAAATGCAAACGTAGACTTTGTAAACCGAGGTGACGTAGCCACCATATCATTTTGAAATGGCACTTTTGCCCTTGGCATTTTCTCTTTAGTGAAACTGATACTGACAATACTGCACTTGGATTGAATTACTATTCCCCCCAAACAACAACAGAGATGTGCTTTGCATTGGACAGTGTTTTTTTACGAGAAAGTTTTCAATTCTAACAAGAAAGTTTCTCGTTAGGACGAGATAAGTTGTTTTTTTTAAGTTTCTCATTCTAACGAGATATGTTTTTTTCATTAGGACGAGTAAGATTTCTCGTTCTAACGAGAAAGTTTCTTGTTAGAACAAGCGGGTGAGCTGGAACTGATTCACACCCACATTCACACCTATGGGCAATTTAAAGTCCTATTATTATATATTTCCATCTTTTTTTATACAGTCACTGCTTGGTTTAAGGCACCGATTCGCACATAGGTCTTCAAAGATTGGAAAAACATTCTCTCACACTTTCATTGAGATGTGATATTTAAATATGTTGTTTACAATTTCACTTGGTAAAGTCAATTTCCTTTTTTATTGAGTGATTGTTGCATAAGCAACTACACTTAAAAAAATATATATTGTTGAACCAATTTAAGATTAAACAGAATTGTTGACCAATTTAATAAATTGCTTCAAGTTGTAACACACGATTGCATTAAGTTAATCCAAAGTGAACATATTAAGTTTAGTTATGAGTTTATTAAACTTAATATATTCATTTTAGATGAACTTAATTAAATCGTGTGTTTCCACTTCAAGCAATTTTATTAAGTTGGTCAACAATTCTCTGTTTATTCTTAAATTGGTTCAACAATTGTCTTTTTAGAGTGTAGATGAGGGGCCTATTCTAGCACCTTTAAACCTAAAAAGCACCTTGTCATACCAAAGCTACTATGACCTAACAATGACATTGTTTTGCAAAATTCCATCTTCACTCTGCCTCACACTTGTGTGTCCCAAAATACAGTTATGTTATTTAGTGATGTTATTTTGAGTGTAACTTACCCTTGTTACAGTTGAGCGTCTTTTCAAAGTGTACACATTTGTTCGTCACTGTGTTGTTATCATCGAGGGTTCCTTTGAAAATGAGGCCATGTGCCTTAAGTGGGGTTTTTTTTCTACGAGTTTGCTTTTCTCTCCCCTATGTGATAGAAGGTTCATGTTTACGTGAATAAAGACACTTAAGTACCAACTTGTGGTTGCTGAATGTATTGTATAATGTACTCAAGACAGAGATGGGGTGTGTAAACTTTTACAAGGCAACTGTCTGTGCAATAAGTCAGTTCTTGTTATACTTACCTGACATTTAATGGAATATACCCGATTAAGTGAAAACTGAGTTGTGTTTTTCCAAAGATTGTGATCTCAGTTTTGATGACAGGAGTAATTTAACAATATATCCATTACTGCAGTTTTAATTTGCAGCATACTACACGCCGTCATAGAAGATAAAATAAACATCAGAGATGCTTTGCCACAAGCTGCCAACTGCAGGAAAATGACAATGGTGATACAGAATGTTTTCCAAGATGACCGACCTTATTGAAAACCCTTCAGCAGGCATCTCAGGGTCACAGATGTTTTGCCCCTTAATCTATACACTTTGCTTGAGTGGGGCAGCAAAGACTGACTAGGCTTCACCTGCGGAAGTGTTCCCTCTTGTGGATTCTCTTCAACAACAACCAATTTGGACTGGACTCGAGTGTCCCTGGTGCCTTCCTTCAGCTGTTTCTGCTCCAGTCCAATACTCTAGAGGAAGTTGCGCCCTGATTTTGCTGGGAACCCGTGGCAGCCATCTTTGATGGGGAAAATGATTACATGCCAACCTTTAAGGGTTGCTTCATCACCCAAATCTTGGTATTTGGCTTTCTTCACTTGACAGGTTCATTCTCTCTCTTGCTTCAAACCCTTTGCTGTTGGTTTGGGATAGTAGTGGATCTTTTATAAATGCATTGAAATATAGTATGTCCTATCAAAAATGAAATGTATTAAGAGCACATTTTGTCCATTTTCAAAATAGCATGTCAGTCATACATCTGGTCAGGAAGTGTGTGTGTATATGTGGCCCCGGGTAACACTAATGAAAAACCTCCAGCATTTAAGTTGCCCATCCCTGACCAATACAGTGGGTCCAAAAACATTTGAACCAAGACAACACTTTTCATTTTGCCTTTACTTTATACACCAATACAGATGTGAAATGGTCGAATAAACATGTTTGAAGTGTAGACTTTCGGATTTAAGTGAAACATAACTGTATTTGTACTGACCCCCCCCCCCCCCCCCCCTCTTGTAAAAAAAAAAAAAAAGACCTGTCAGCAACTTTTTTTTTGGCATCCGTCAGATTATGGAGACTTGTTTTATGAATACTTCACCTTAATGTCTGACAAAGATTGATTTGGTGTTTCATCCTTCTGAGGTTTATTAGTAAATGTAGGGCCTTGACCCATCATTGTGAACTGTACTCTTGGGTGGGATGGCCTCTATTGGCTACCAAGAGGCTGGCTCACTGGTACATCTTTATCTAGAAGGCTATTATTGGACTACTGGCCTTTTACATTTGCAATTTCATCAAACAGAGAAGTGTTAGTTCTTACAGTTTGCGTTCAAATGACATTTTGATGCTAACCGTTCCATTTGCCCAGACTGAATTTGGGGGGAAAAAAGCTTTTGTCTTCTCTGACCCTTCGACATGGAACCTGTTGCAAAAGGACTACAAATTGCGGACTGAAAATATGTTTTTCTTACCATACAATCAGCTCCAGTAACATAACACTCAAAATAAAAAATCTGAACAAACTAGTAGTTTTTCTTACTACTGTAGACAAATAAAAATCTGTAGACAAATAAAAATGACTGCACAATGTATTTCCATTTAAACACATGTGTGTTTCCACACTTGGTGGATGTGATTATCCAACGTGTTTATTGGTGTGGTCTATGACAAGCCAGTGCTTTGCAATGACCAGGAAGTAACCTCACAATCCTCATCTGTGTTTAAGGTATGAAAATGTGTGTAGAGGTGTGCATGCGCAAATCACTGTGTGTAATGTTTTGCAAAAAGTGTGACGCTGGTCTGTGCCTACTGTTGTGCAACTCTGGACAAGTGTTTTGCTCTTTGTATGTAAACATTGGCAATTGTGTGAAAATTTCCATTTTAGTGTGTAAATGACTGTAAAAAAACAACAACTGTAATATTAATGCATGAAATGGGTTGGTTTCCTTAGTTCTACCCGAATCTTTATATTAGGACATTTTAGACAATTTTGTGTTCAGCATGGTACAAACAGTGCAAGTAAGACACATTTTCTTCTCTGGGGACCACAAAAACACATTTGCTAATCATAAAAAGTTCAAGCTCTGTGATTTTGTTCTACATTTTCTCATGTTATTTTATTCATTGATTTAATTATTACTAAATTTCAAATGCATCATGTGTCAACATCCAAAAAGATCTCACATAATTTTCAATGTCTTTTCCACTTTCCACTCAAACTACAACAATGACATAAATTCATCTTTGTTGCAAAATGTTACCACTGTCATGAATGCACCAAGAATGCCTGTAATTTCTACATGACTTCTCACTCAGAAAAAAAATTCTTCTCTGGGTACATTTGACATGTGATGAGTGTACCAAGTAGGGAAAAAAATGCTACAATGGTCAACACGGCACGCAGGGCTTTAAACCAGCTCGGGTAAGTGGGCAGCAGTGACAGGTCATAGTGAAGTGAGATTCCCAACCCCATGATAACCATGGTCACTGCAGGAACAATGCTCTCAGCCATGAGCATTGTAACCCAGGCGAACAGCGCAGGAACAACACTGTTGCTCAGGTTAATCCAGTCAGGTTTGGCCTGGCTGCTCTCAGGGAGGGCGTACCCCCAACGAGCTCCACCCAGGAAGGAAATGATGGAGACACCATAGGCCACCTGAATGTAGGCAAACTCGGGAACGTAGATTTCAGTCACGCACATGAAGAGAGGGGGGGCAACAAAGGGGATCAGTCCTGCAAACACCAGCCACAGAGCCGGTTTGGGACTCTTCCATAAATCCTTCATGTCATATCGCAGCAGGTCCAGCTCTCTGGGAGGAGGTTCAGGCTGTGGTCGCTTCTTTAGCTTCACAACAGATGAATGGAAATATTTATTTCTTGATGTAAAAAAATGAAATTGAGTCCTCGAGAAGAGCCCAGTCCTCACGAAAGCAAGGACAACAGGACAATAATCGTGCCGGGAAACTCGAGGCCATTCTGTTGGCGACCTAGCTAAGGAGGCCCAGCTGATATGTCGAGGTTCTGATCCACCATCAGTAACCCTGATAAGTGACGATGGCCAATATTTTGGTGGTGGTCGTGCCAAGTGCAAAAGCTGAGAATAGATACATCCAGGTCAAGATTTTACTCTTATTTTAAATTCACAATACATATCAAGAATACAAAGATATGGTATCTACCTTCTTGGCAGTTATGGTGCTTTTTCTTAACATCACAGAGAGCATCTAATGGAAGCAAACGTAATGTAAACAAACCACCCATTAGGTTAAACACACAAATAGGCATAGTTCTGCTCGGAAATAATTATATGAATGCAGATGAAATAAATAAATAAATAACTATAAGAATGTGCATTAAAAATAAAATAAATAAATGTCATGCATTTGACAAGTATTTGACATTCAAAGTAACATTCGAATATTCTCATTTGCAAACTAACATGTTTTAAACTATTCAAGTGTCTTCAAATAGCCTGCGTTTTGAAAACAATTTGACCGTTAACAACATGGCACATTTTCGTTTGTTCTTAATTGTTTTTTGCAAAGTCAAAACAGATCGGCAATCAAGAAACACAACATTACCTCTGACAGTCTAGTAGCGTCATACTAAGAGTATGACAACCATCAACCGTGAAGTCTCATGCGTTCGGCGACAAGGACAGGACAAAAATATGTGCGACATCAAAACTTGTCCGTATCAAACAAGGTGTAGAAAACATGTTCCCAACAAATTAACGAATGAAAACTAACGCAAACTAACTACGATGATATCAAAGTAAAAAGCTAAGATAATATATTAATTCAGATTTTGAAATAAATAAGGTTTTTAATTTGGTAGTATCTATTTTGATTTCCATGAGCACGTTGATTTTTTTTAAAGCAATGAAACTTTTCCCACCCTTCAAATTAATGCATCAAAATTAATCTATGAGTGGAAAAAAGAAAGAAAGGGAAAAAAAGCCTGTCACATGGACAAAGACTTGCTGTATCCAAATATATAAATAATTAGATCCAATAATGCTGAATCAAAAATATTCTGCTCATCTGTTTTCATTCCCCCTATCAGTAAAGTATTCATTAAAATACGAAGAGGGCTTGACTGGCTGCATTGCATCATATTGCCATTCAGCCCTCATTTGAATATGAATCAACGTGTGAAAAAAAATCATGATCAAACATTTTTATTTAGTGAAAATTACAGGTGTTTTAAATTACACTTTTACAACAACAACAAAAACAACAACAAAAAGTTACACTTTTACAATGGATACTAACAACACCAAAAGAGAACACCAGGGGTCAGTCATGCCAAGTTTCCTCCAGGAATCTATATGCACGAATCGATACACTGACTGGGGGAGTCAGTCATGCGTCTAAAAAAATAACATTTATTTTTTTCATTGCTTAAAAAATATCAATTTAATTGCAATAATACCAATAGCTCCATAGCAACTAAGCAATTAAAATATCATACATTACATCAGTTGAAAATTCTTTAAACCAAGCTCTGTCATTCCAATTCCAAGTGTTGTAGTTACATCATACACATTACACTGTAATCAAGTAGCTCTTTCTTCCAAAACATACTCTCTAAAAATAGAATTAATACAGAGGAAAATGCTGCTCAAAAATGATTTCAGTCAATATGTCAAATAGGCTACTGTTCACACAGCTCCATCATTCTGAAACACAAACATGATTAAACTTCTCAAAAGCAATAACCCACATACTGATACCAGTTTAAATATGTACTTCAATGAAATACAAATACTTAAATATCAATATTAATATGTTTTCAAATATATTAACTGTCTAGTGCATATGAAAACATACTAACCCCACCACAGCAACCACAGCAGTCCCCACACAGAGCTCCCAGCAGCCCGTTTATCACCTGCACAGCACACAGCGCTATCTGGATTAAACCCATGATCAAAATAACAGAGAACAGTGCGAGATGCCATGACACCACACCAACTGGCTCAGTACATTTTGACCACATGGTTGAATCAGTCAGGTAGCCGCTGCAAATGAGGAGAATGAGAGAAAGGAAAATATTAGACTTATCATTAGCCCACAGTGTAGGCTTAATGCTACTTCCATAAGTCAGTGGTAGATGATTTGGGATGTTTTGTAATGCCAGTGACTACATATAATTAGAATGTCACTCATTAAAGCACAGACTTTGGCCAAGGCCGAAAATGACTAAAGCAGATAGGCAAAGGCGCCATTATAATTCTGTAGGGTGGACAGTTCCGTTGATGCCACTATAGAGTAGAAGAATCTCAACAAATAAAAGAAAAGGCATCTGCATCAAAGGTTTCTGTGAATGACCTACTGTATTGCACATCTTGTGTTGTAATATAATATGCAGTATATGATTAAATTCTGAGGTAAAATAAATATACAGGTACATGCATGATCAATAACTATTCGGCATATAGGCTAAATGGCCTATGAATAACTTCGCACTTCGTGTTGAAGGGATATGTCCAAACAGATTTGCCGTCTTCTAGAGCCAGACATTTGGGTCCATGGTCTATGGCAACCGCTGAAACTATGACTGAGTAACCGGCTCCTACTAGACCCACAGTTGCAAACAGTATAGAACTCAGCATCTACAAGACAAGGAGGTAGAGGTAAAAATTAATTGAATTGTTTGAACAGTCATACTGTCAAAAAAAGAAAAAGAGGAGAAACAAATATTTTACATAAAAGTGAACTTCTTAAGCATCACAACCTCCATTTTCAACTTCAGGACCACATGATCTCCCTTTCTACCTTCAGGTATGATTATTATTATTATTCTTTTTTTCGTTCAATAAAGTTGTATCATAAGATATACAGTATTGCTTCTAGTCTATTTAAATTATTGTCTGTCTGCCTGCCTGTCTATCTATCTATCTATCTATCTATCTATCTATCTATCTATCTATCTATCTATCTATCTATCTATCTATCTATCTATCTATCTATCTATCTATCTATCTATCTATCTATCTATCTATCACATACACTACTTACAAAGTTAGGAATATTTGGCTTTCAGGTGAAATTTATGGAAAACGTAAAAAGTTCATGGTACAGTGATATCATATAAATAAAATTAATATGTACCAAAAAAAAAAGCCTGGAGAAACCTTGCCGTAAGATTTGTAGAACACTCGTTGCAGTCTTTGAGATAATCTCTTGACTTTCTCAAAATCACTACTTTGAACATATCTTTTGTGCAACTGGAAACACCTCACCGCAAATCTCCTTCCACAGCTTTCATTGCCACAGCAACCACAGCAGTCATTATTCTTCAGACCAAGGAAGACCAGGGCTGGGAAGATCATCTGCCGTCAATAAAAACACAATCATTTTACAATACATATTTAGGTTACAATGTTTAATAGACACACACACAGACACTAAAACACATTCACCATTATAAATGGCACGTTTGTACCGTATACAACAGCACAAGTAATACACAAAAAAAGACTAAAACAAAGTATTTATTTTCATGATGAATATATAACAAAATGAAACACACAGAGCAGACAGACAAAAAATATTTGTAATACTTATCCATAAGTCAAAATAAAGGTGGTTCGCAGGGTACAAAACATAAAACAATTAATTTAAAAAAAAGAAAGAATAAAAGATGCATTAAAGACTATTATGTGTTAATGGTCAATGGAGACTGGTGAAGAAAAACACTGGAACAAAGTACTATCAAGAAGTGTGATGCCACAGACATAAAATGTAAATATGGTGTTAAAGATTTGTTGTATAATAAACACACTTACCAAAACTCCAGAGCCAAAAATTCCCCCAGAGTACCACACCTCATCTGTGATATGATCACTTTCCACAACCTTCCCACCAGGAAAGAAGAGTAGGATGTTGCACAGCACACACACAACTGCCAGGGGAATCAAAGTAATCCCCAGACATTTGGCAAAGCCCCCAGAGCACATTGCGGCGGTCTTACAAGCCCAAAAATGGCACTATATGCAATGTCTTAGGCTGGAAGATGCTTGCCTAGCTCTTGAAAAACAGAGAACATTCAATGTTATTCACAAGGAAGCAGATAAAAAAAAAAAGGCGGGGGGGGGGGGTGCTGTATACAAACTGGCAATACCTTTTTGAGCTACTCTATAATTTAAAATGCAGCTTTTCAAATGAAATACAATATCAGAACATACCAAATATTTCCTCAGCGAAGTGACCCTGTCCACGTCACCTGTACGCTTCAACACAGGAAGGCAGATGCTAGATTTCAGCCTTTATAGAACCCCATCACCTTGCTTTTCATGTGACCTTACACTTTTACAATCACGAGCTGTAATAAAACTTGCTGGTGGCTTCATGCAAACACACACAAGCCACTGATGTCGAGTGACATATCAGTGTGTGTATAGAGAAACCCAAGTGGTTAATGTTCTACCATTTGTGTTTTGCACGGTAGAAAGGGAAAGATATTTGATCGATAAAGTGGAGCTCCTATGGTTGATCTGAATCGAGCACAGGCATAGTGAGTCACAGGATCTTGATGTGATCAATAGATAAACTTCAGGTCTGTTTTGCCTATCTAACACTGCAGGAATATTTTCTGAAGGCTATTATTTCAAGTTAGAGGTCCAGGTCTTGTACTAAACTTTACATAACATATCACGACTGCAAACTACAGTATGTAGAAGATTTAGGATGTCAAAAGAAAATTGTTTGGATTCAATCCAATCACAGTGTACGTTGCCATTAATGGGTATAATTTTACATATTTGTTAATCCCTCGTGAAAAATGTAAACAAAAGTTCTACAAAACTATTTGTAGTCCAAATAACAGACATTCCTTCATGTGCAGATTATTTGGCTCTGTCACCTCAAACTCTGAGTAAAAACAATCTTTCTGGCTGTTGGACAACTGAAACTACTGTTTGCACACACATTTTATTTAAACTCTTTCCAACTTTTTAGACAACCAATTTATGTTGATATTAAAGCTGTATCGTGGAGTTTTTCACCTTTTTTACTCACGTAACTGCAGCCTCTGTGTCAAACGCTCCCTTATTTCTTTATCATAATAATTTTATTTTATGTTATTTCCACAAGTCTTGGGACTCTCTTGACTAACCTGGGATCTTGGGGATTGTATTTGGGATCTTGGGGATTGTATTTCGTGCCATGTCATCTGGTACGAAAACAGAAAAAAGTCATTGGATCTTTGTATCCTTGAATTTTGAGGTAAGGAAAGATCCCTTGAATTCTTCAAAACTCAACATAAAAGGTGCTTTGTGGAGTTTGTCACGTTTGGTCTTAAGCATTACTGCAGCCTCTGTGTCAAAGTTGTGCATAGTGAGTGTGTTGAGTAAGTGCACTCGAATAAACTTTCTTTTTTTGCAGTTTTCTTTGAGTCAGAGCTGGAGTTTAGGCTGTGCTCCAAATTGGTATCTTTTTGTTTTCTTTTCAGTTTTCAAATTGTATCATATGATTACACTACATGTCTGTGTGGACAAGCATGACATCACCCTTCACCACTCCGTACCCCCAAGAAACTATGGAGTGTTCACCCCGAAGACTCCACACTGAAGGGAACATACAAACTGATAGGCACAGTCGCAGTTAAAAAAGTCAGGGCTCTTTGTACTCATCTGGGCCCAGTATTTCAAACATAGGATAATCCACCAGGATTAAACCTGGTCGATTAGACTAAACCCATATCCAAAGTTGGGTGTTTCAAACCATATATAATCTTGAAAATCAAGATTTGGAAATCCAATCCTGCCTTTAATCCAGATTTGAGCCCGTGCTAGGTATTTAAAAACTTCAGTCCCAAATCTGGATCATCTTGATTCTGAAAAATAGCCTTAAATTAATTTCACTTGGGGGTAGGATTAGACTGTGATCCCATGTGTTAGTTTTACATACTCATCAATATATAAAGTATCTTTTGCTTTTCCTGGAATTAATAGTGTAAAGAGATATTCTTAATACTGTAAATGAAACCTCATATGTACTTTTATTTTTGAATTGAAGAATTCTAAATTCCACAAATGTAAAAAATAAAATAAAATAAAATAATAATAAATAAATAATGAAGAAAAAACCCTTCAACCAAAAATGTAACAGCAACAAAACTTAAAGGGAAAGTCAACACATTTTTTTTCTCAACAGTATGTTGTATGTGCCTCCAGTCTAAACACGACATTCAGATTAATATTGCGTTTGCCCTGAGCAACTGTGATGTCATTTTCATTGTACAGCAAATGGCAAAATGGCCACCCCCTTTTGCATTTGGTGACTGGTTAGGACGTGAGATCGAGTCCGGGCTTTGGCTTTCGTGGGTGGAGTTTGCATGTTCTCCCCGTGCTTGCGTGGGTTTTCTCCAGGAATCCACTTAATTGAAGTGTGTAAATCTGAGGTGGGCATCGAGGGCCGGAGTCCTGCAGGTGTTGCATGTTGCCCTTCTTCAACACAGCTGATATATGATTAGCTCATCAGCAAGCTCTGCATAAGCCTGATAACGATCCTGCTGATTGGAATCAGCTTGTGTTGGAAGTGAGAAACCGCCAAAACCTGCAGGACTCCGGCCCTCGAGGACCGAGATTGCCCAAATTGTCCTTAGGTGTGAGTGTGGATGGTTGTTCCTCTATGTGTGCCCTGCGATTGGCTGGCTACAAGGTCAGGGTGTACGCCTACCGCCTACTGCCTGAAGACAGCTGGGATGGGCTCCAGCACCCCCGCAACCCTTGTGAGGAATAAGCGGTTCAGGAAATGGATGGATGGATATATGGGGTTAGGGGGCGTGTGACCCAGAGAATATGTGTTTTTATTTATAAATATGTGTTTTTATTTATTTATTTATTTTGCTGTACTACAATGAAGTGTAATTGCACATCCACTACAGGTGGAGGTGGCCCTCTCTTTTTTTTCTTTCCTTTTTTTTCTTCCTGGAGAGCTCAGTATTGTTCATTCGGTAATTTTACTGATTTGACATGTCATCATCATTGCTCTCCCTTTTTTCTTGTATGTGGGTGATTATGTGTGTGTGCGTGCGTGCGAGTGTGTGTGTATTCTTTAGTTCACCTAAAACCTATTTTAAAAAATCCCATACCGTTCACCTAAACCGAACACTTCCAGCCAGAGTCGTGAGGCTGTCAGGAGACCCGAGGAAGGACCAAAGAAAAGAAAGGAAAGTGAAATCCAGCACCGACCAGACACCACCCACCAGCCCACCAACCAGAGTCCTTCACCAACCCCAGAGACATCTAAATTCCAACAAATCAGGGAGACCTCAAGAGACCAAAGGAGTGACTGAGGAAAGGAAGGAAGGACAGACGAAGCAGAGTGAGATCCACAGACACCAGCCTCCACCGATTCAATGACCTGAGGAAGAAGCAGATTGTGTCTGAGTTTCGATAGATGCTGGTGTGGTGGATCTGGCATGCGGGCACAACACCAAACATTCCCCCCCCCACACACACACACCCAAAAACTCCGCTCAGCTCTACTGACGTTGCGTACATATTTACGTCCCATAGCCTATATGTGCCAGTACAGGGACGTAAACAAACATGTCTGACTATATCCATCTGTCGGCTCTTCAAGCTGCTCTGTCTGTTTTAATAACCCAACAGGAGTCCTTCCAACAATTTTACAGACTCTGTACATCTACTACTGCTTAATAGAGGCGGGTATTTTGGTTTCAGATTATTGATGTAGATCAGTGGTGTCCAAACTCGGTCCTCGGGGGCCGGTAGTCCCGCAGGTTTTGGATATTTCTCTCCTCCAACACAGCTGAAGCTCATCAGCAAGCTCTACTAAGCCTGATAACAATCCTGTTGATTGAAACAGGTGCGTTGGAGCAGGGAAACCTCCAAAACCTGCGGGACTACCGGCCCCCGAGGACCGAGTTTGGACACCACTGATGTAGATTGTAGGACGCAGATCAGAGACAAAGGGAGATTTTCCACATGTGCATGGACATGCATGCATATTTTCTCTGATAAATGCTTCTTAAACGCAAAAATAAAAAGTGGTAAGTGAAGACGGGACACAACTTTTGCGTCTTTTGCGGCACTTTCTAAATTACTGGTTTATCGGTATCGGTTGAAAATAGCATTATCGTGCATAATGTAATATAAAAGTAGCCCAGCTTCAAAAAGGTTGGTGACGATTAAAATAGATAACAATATAGTAATGATGCTGCGATATTTGTATTCTGTATCGGCCCCGATATTGTAAAATAAACTGGACAATAGTCCCAATCCACAGAGGATCCTATTTACACTGACAAATCCATTACAAAAAGTTTATGTTCCTGATTATTTTATAATAGGGGAGCTGTTGGTTAATTTACAACTGTTCCACTGTTGCTCAGTTATATAATAAACAATTCATAAAATTTACAGTATAGCTCTTCCCCCCTCTTCGTTTACAAAGTTGGAGTGGATCGGTATCGACAGATACTGAACCATGTCTCTGCTCTCAACCTTGGTCCTCAAGTAGCCCTATCCAGCCTGTTTTCCATGTCTCCAACAAGCAACCCATGGGTTTCAAACGATCAGCTAATCAGCCAAATCTGCATGAAGTCTGATAACGATCTTCAGCTGTGTTAGCTGGGGAAAACAACAAGGATAGGGGTACTCGCGGACCGGGGCTGAGAAACAGTGTCCTATTGTATACATTTTGTCATTTAAATTCAAAATGTTTTGACATTTTTAGATACAGTCAATTAATAGTGTGAACATGTGTCAATTTGAAAATCTGAGTGAAAATCACATGAGGACTCATAATTCAGAATTGTCTAATTCTCGGGCATATGAGAGTTTCTAAAATTATATATATATATATATATATATATATATATATATATATATATATATATATATATATATATATATATATATATATTTTACAAAGTGGCAAATTTGCGAGTTTTTTTCCCTCGGAATATTGCCCCCGCCCTCTAAAAAAATAAATATTTATACTTGGCCTGTTGACATTGTTAACATTTTTACTGTTTTATTTTACATTTTACCTGTTTTGCATTCCATTATAGATGTGTTGATGTAGGTGTAAAAACCTAATATAACCTGATGAGTAATGCTTTTGACATTTTTGCTATCTTTTCTACTCTTTTCCCAGACATGAGAAAGTTAATATGTTTCGTTTGTTTATCTAAGAAGTCTAGTTCCTGTTCGTCAGAAATCCGGTTTTCAAAAGTTCAAGGACGATCTAGTATACTGGGAGTTTTTTTTTTTAACCTTTCCGTTTATACAAGCGCTCTCCTCCTCTCTCTCGTCTCCTCCGTCCCGTTCGCGTTTGAGTGTGTGTGACTGCTTGCAGCGTGCTGTCGTGTGCCCCTCCTCCCCTCTGCTGCTCAGCGCTGAGCGCAGACACAGAGACGTCACACACATACTCACCAATCAAATGCGGCTTTAGAGAGAAAAAAGAGAGAGAAAACAAAATTGCATATATGCAATTGTGTGACCAGAGATCTCTGTAATAAATCAACCTCGCAAGGACCCTCTTCACAAGAATCTCATATTTGATTTATTTGAACACGCAAAAGATTACAAAAATAAAGGTAATCTTTCAGGCCCTAATACGCCGTTGTACACAACAGCTGCCAGCCATCGATGTGATCCACATTCGACTAACTTGTGGCTGAGGAAAAAGCAGACGCTCTCCGAGAAACCGATTGTCCCAGCTCGACACCACATTCATCTCTGCTATTTGCATTGCGGCTTCATATAATTTTATTGCATTGCAAAGGTGTTAAAGGACAGGTTGGCATGGACACCGACTTGAGTTTCTCTTCTCGTCGGTCGCCTGTGGTATGTTTACACGGATGCGTGGCTTCCAGCCAGCCCCTCGCTTCTGCTGTAGGACTGGGTGAGTCTGGAGAGTTGTCTTGATAGCAAAGTACAGACACTGTTGTGCATATTTTAACGTAATTGTATTCACACATTTATGAAAGAGAAGCATAACCTTTTGAAAGGTCTGTGACTAGACTTAAATCTGATGAAAGGTTATTTAAATGTTGAACCACAGCAAAAGAGGATTGGATTAGATAAAAAAATTAAAACAAACACCCATTGTAGATTACTATTTCTGGGGGAAGACAACAAAATTGAGTTCTGCAACACCTAGTCATACACACTAACATAGAATACTTTTTCTTTATTTATGTGAAATGCATTGAACAACATGCAAAACACATGAACAGAATTAGATTTTTGTGAATACTTTGTAGACTTTTAGGCCTGTGCAAAATACTTTCTCCCTCAAAAACATAACAAAAAAATAGACGGCAAAATTACAAGTTCATACTAATGAATGCCATGCAAACAAATCATTGAGATTCAAATAAGTCATGCGTTCATGTCCTTGATTTTCTGCTAATGTTTATATGATTGTGACAAAAAGGCAAGCAGAATTGGGCCCAAAGTCCATCCTTCAGTTGACTAAAGTCCTTTAATTTTTCTTTTGTTTGAATGTTTAATCTTGCAGTGCTCTCTTAATTGATTCCAGAGCTGTATAACTATTGTAAAACGAAGACAAGCCCAAGTTTTCCTTATAAAAAGCGCAACTATGCTTGTGTGAGTTTTATCAGACTACTCATGGCTTCTTCCTACTTCCCAAATGCATGTTAGTTTATTTGAAGACTGACTTAGTCCTAGTTTTTTCATAGTTGTGATGTGGTTCGTGTGAATGGTTGTTTGTCTATATGTGCACAAACTGATAAACCATCGGGGGTGGAAAGTGCCCATCCACAGCGGCCTGCTTTACATCACCCACAAGTGAAGATCTTCTTGCAGTTCCTTTTAAATGTACTTTGCGTGTGGCGATCTCAGTGCATCTACAGTATATGTTATGTAGACCGCAGGTCTGTCTGTCTGTCTCTCGCTGTCTCTCGCCGAGCTAGTTAGTAGCCAGCTAATCTAATCTAATCTAATCTAATCTAATCTAATCTAATTCAAATAGAGGACAGTGGTGCTGTCTCTGACCACCAGACATTTTCCCTAGGAACAGACACTGGCTAACTCCCACCAACATAAACAATGCAAATGACATTTGAATGTTGGTATTCAGTAGTGGAAGTTGAGGGAGAAAAAAAAAGACATTTCATTTAACATAAATACTTTTTTAAAATAAAATATAATATAAAGGCAGTTTTTCCATCTATCCATAATTTTTTTTAACCACTTATTCTTCACAAGGGTCGCGACCCGCACGGGTGCTGGAGCCTATCCCACCTGGCTTCGGGCAGTAGGCGGGGTACGCCCTGAACTGGTTGCCAGCCATCCGTCCGTCCATCCGTCCGTCTTCTTCCGCTTATCCGGGGTCGGGTCGCGGGGGCAGCAGCTTTAGCAGGGAAGCCCATACTTCCCTCTCCCCAGCCACTTCAGCCAGCTCCTTCGACGGGACCCCAAGGCGTTCCCAGGACAGCCGAGAGACATAGTCTCTCCAGCGTGTCCTGGGTCGTCCGCGGGGCCTCCCGCCGCTAGGACATGCCCGGAACACCTCCCCAGGGAGGCATCCAGGAGGCATCCGAACCAGATGCCCGAGCCACCTCAACTGGTTCCTCTCAACATGCAGCAGTAGCGGCTCAACGCTGAGTTCCTCCCGGATGGCCGAGCTTCTCACCCTATCTCTAAGGGAGATCCCGGCTACCCTGCGGAGGAAACTCATTTCGGCCGCTTGTTTCCGGGATCTTGTTCTTTCGGTCACAACCCACAGCTCGTGACCATAGGTGAGGGCAGGAACGTAGATCGACCGGTAAATCGAGAGCTTTGCCTTTCGGCTCAGCTCCTTCTTCACTACAACGGACCGATACAGCGTCCGCATCACTGCAGATGCTGCACCGATCCGCCTGTCGATCTCCCGCTCTAACCTACCCTCACTCGTGAACAAGACCCCAAAATACTTGAACTCCTCCACTTGGGGCAGGATCTCATCCCCGACCCGGAGAGGGCACTCCACCCTTTTCCGACTGAGGACCATGGTCTCGGATGTGGAGGTGCTGATCCTCATCCCAACCGCTTCACACTCGGCTGCGAACCGCTCCAGTGAGAGCTGGAGATCACAGCTTGAAGAAGCCAACAGCACCACATCATCTGCAAAAAGCAGAGATGCAATGCTGAGGCCACCAAACCGGACCCCCTCAACGCCTCGGCTACGCCTAGAAATTCTGTCTATAAAAGTTATGAACAGAATCGGTGACAAAGGGCAACCTTGGCAGAGTCCAACCCTCACAGGAAACAAATTCGACTTACTGCCGGCAATGCGGACCAAACTCTGACATCGGTCGTACAGGGACCGAACAGCCAGTATCAGGGGGCTCGGTACCCCGTACTCCCGCAGCACCACCCACAGGATTCCCCGAGGGACACGGTCAAACGTCTTCTCCAAGTCCACAAAGCACATGTGGGCTGGTTGGGCGAACTCCCATGCACCCTCGAGGACCCTGCCGAGGGTGTAGGGCTGGTCCACTGTTCCACGGGCGGGACGAAAACCACACTGCTCTTCCTGAATCCGAGATTCAACTTCCCGACGGACCCTCCTCTCCAGCACCCCTGGCATATGATTACCAGGGAGGCTGAGGAGTGTGATCCCTCTATAGTTGGAACACACCCTCCGGTTCCCCTTCTTAAAAAGGGGGACCACCACCCCGGTCTGCTAATCCAGAGGCCCTGTCCCCGATGTCCACGCGATGTTGTAGAGGCGTGTCAACCACGACAACCCCACAACATCCAGAGCCCTTAGGAACTCTGGGCGGATCTCATCCACCTTCGGGGCCCTGCCACCGAGGAGCTTTCCAACCACCTCAGTGACTTCGACCCCAGAGATAGGGGAGCCCACCTCAGAGTCCCCAGACCCTGCTTCCCCAAAGGAAGGCGTGTCGTGTTGAGGAGGTCTTCGAAGTACTCTCCCCACCGATTCACGACGTCCCGAGTCGAGGTCAACAGCACCCCATCTCCACTATACACAGTGTTAACGGCGCACTGCTTTCCTCTCCTGAGACGCCGGATGATGGACCAGAATTTCCTCGAAGCCGTCCGGAAGTCGTTTTCCATGTCCTCACCGAACTCCTCCGATGTCCGAGTTTTTGCCTCAGCGACAGCTGAAGCCGCATTCCGCTTGGCCAGCCGGTACCTGTCAGCAGCCTCCGGAGTCCCACAGGCCAAAAAGGCCCAATAGGACTCCTTCTTCAGCTTGACGGCAACCCTTACCGCTGGTGTCCACCAGCGGGTTCGAGGATTGCTGCCACGACAGGCACCAACCACCTTACGGCCACAGCTCCGATCGGCCGCCTCAACAATGGAAGCGCGGAACATGGTCCACTCGGACTCAATGACCCCCGCCTCTCCCGGGACAATGGAGAAGCTCTGCTGGAGATGGACGTTGAAACTCTTTTTGACAGGGGATTCTGCCAGACGTTCCCAGCAGACCCTCCCAATACGTTTGGGCCTGCCTGGTCGGACCGGCATCTTACCCCGCCATCGGAGCCAACACACCACGAGGTGGTGATCAGTTGACAGCTCCGCCCCTCTCTTAACCCGAGTGTCCAGCACATACGGCCGCGAATCCGATGACATGACTACAAAGTCGATCATCGAACTGTGGCCTAGGGTGTCCTGGTGCCAAGTGCACATATGGACACTCTTGTGCTTGAACATGGTGTTCGTTATGGTCAGTCCGTGGCGAGCACAGAAGTCCAATAACAAAACACCGCTCGGGTTTCGATCGGGGGGGGGGCCATTCCTCCCAATCACGCCCCTCCAGGTCTCACTGTCATTACCCACGTCAGCGTTGAAGTCCCCCAGCAAAACGAGGGAGTCCCCAGGGAGTGCGCTCTCCAGCACACCCTCCAAGGACTCCAGGAAGGGTGGGTACTTTGAGCTGCTGTTCGGTGTATAAGCACAAACAACAGTCATGACCCGTCCCCCCACCCGAAGGCGGAGGGAGGCTACCCTCTCATTCACCGGGGTAAACCCCAACGTACAGGTGGCTAGCCGGGGGGCAATGAGTATGCCCACACCTGCCCTGCGCCTCTCACCGTGGGCAACTCCAGAGTGGAAGAGGGTCCAGCCCCGCTCGAGAGGATTGGTACCAGAACCCAAGCCGTGTGTGGAGGCGAGTCAGACTATTATTAGTCGGAACTTCTCAGCCTCGCACACCAGCTCGAGCTCCTTCCCTGTCAGAGAGGTGACATTCCATGTCCCCAAAGCTAGCTTCAGTAGCCGGGGGTCGGACCGCCAAGGCCCCCGCCTTTGGCTGCCACCCAACTCACTGCGCACCCGGCCCCTTTGGCCCCTTCCACCGGTGGTGAGCCCATGGGAAGGGGGACCCACGTTGCCTTTTCGGGCTGTGCCCGGCCGGGCCCCATGGGTATAGGCCCGGCCACCAGACGCTCGCCTTTGAGCCCCACCTCCAGGCCTAGCTCCAGAGGGAGGCCCCGGTGACCCGCGTCCGGGCAAGGGAAACGAGGATCCAAAGTTTGTGTTCATCATTGGGGTCGTTTGAGCCATGCTTTGTCTGGTCCCTCACCTAGGACCTGTTTGCCATGGGTGGCCCTACCAGGGGCATGAAGCCCCGGACAACATAGCTCCCAGGCTCATTGGGACACGCAAACCCCTCCACCACGATAAGGTGATGACTCACGGAGGGGTGGTTGCCAGCCATCCATCCATCCATCCATTTTCTTGGCCGCTTTTTTCCTCACAAGGGTCGCGGGGGTGCTGGAGCCTATCCCAGCTGGCTTCGGGCAGTAGGCGGGGTACACCCTGAACTGGTTGCCAGCCAATCACAGGGCACACAGAGACAAACAACCATACTCACATTCACACCTAGGGACAATTTGGAGTGTTCAATTAACCTGCCATGCATGTTTTTGGAATGTGGGAGGAAACCGGAGTACCCGGTGAAAACCCACGCAAGCACGGGGAGAACATGCAAACTCCACCCAGGAAGGCCGAAGCCCGGACTCGATCTCACGTCCTCTTCACTGGGAGGCGGACGTGCTAACCAGTCAGCCACCGTGCGGTTGCCAGCCAATCGCAGCATATTTAACTATGAATGTAGTAATAGTAAAACTCAGCATTTATAATGTACTGTATATTGTTTATAAATATAATGATTAAATTTGGACATGTTCTGCGGTCAAACAATCTAGTGGGATTTCCTCTTGTCACTTGAAGGGATACATGTTTTTCATATTATTATTATTATTTTTTTAATTTGACATAGTAGTAGTATTGTATTGAAACTAGATAACACACTTAATACTTGTGTTTTAATTTCAGCTTGAAGTCACAAATCTTTTTCTTTTCATGTATTATGATAAGTCGCCAATGCGCAGAAAACGTGGCACAACACATTCATGGCGTCACTCCTTCAGGCGGGAATGTGAAGTTGAAGAGTCGTACAATGCCTCATCATATTTTATCTTATATTGCCACTCACTAAAGCTTCCTAACTTAAGGGTTAAAGTTTTCTGTCGCAGGGATGGATTTCCATCATTCAGAAAAATTAAGACCATATCTCACTGAGCCAATGGTACGTGCACATAGCAATTGTTGCTTTTTCGGCAGGCTTCCTTCAGTGTTGCATAACTTTGCAAAGCCACTTGCCACACTCTCTCAAACTATCTTTATGCTGTCAAACCGTTTTTCTTGCTACAGAGAATTTTTTAACATGTTCAAAATGTGATGAGGAAGAAACAAACAGTTGTACGCTAACTGCGCTCTTTGACAGACGAAAATGTAATTTGCACAGATATAAATAGTAATAAAATAAAAGCTTTCCTGACAGCTGGAAATGTGGACACAAGTGCAGCTGCTATTTGCCGGTTACTTTTGAACTAACGTGGGTTAATCTCATCTGAAATGACGAAAATCACGCATCTTTCGGTGAAATATGCCGTTTAGAAACCAAAATATGTTACGTACAACAAGAATTGTGAAAACCCGTGTGTGTTAGGCCGGGAGCCAGGTCCACTCCTCAGTTAGTAATGTAATCCAACTACGATATTAGTAAAGTAATGCAACGTGAGTAATATTTATGACTTTTGGATTAATCCAATTCCAAATATGCTAATGACGACATAATAAAAATAAAAATAGATTCACTACAATACAGTGGACCCCTGCTATTTGCATGGGATAGATAGGAAATGCAAATGGAAAAAATCCCTGTGTAATTGACCAATTGAAATACATATTTTTATACATACAGTATTTATTTATAGATAGATAGATAGATAGATAGATAGACTTTATTCATAAGATAGAAAATACTAAATTTAAGATAGATGGATAAAAATAATATTTTTTTGGGCATAACTTGTGAAATGGGGTGACAACAAGTTTATGTATGCAATATTTACAGGGGTAGTTACTAGCTTCACACACATGCACACACTAATTATGAAGCAACAATGATAACGATGCGTGACATCAAGCGCAAAACAAACACACACACACACGCACGCACGCACACACAAACAAAACAAGTCTATCCCTGTGGCAAGTTTAACCGTTTTTATAATGTGGTGTTGAAATAGTAAAGGTGGTGATTGGAGGGTGACACTTGACTTAAGTTCGACGGTGCAGTAGCTACCATCTGTTAGCTTCGACATACAGTAACTAGCACTCCCCACCGACACACATACATAGGCTGGGAGCCAGGTCCACTCCTCAGGATGTCTTTTGTTACCTTTTTTTGACTATGATTTACTAGTATCTCATACCTTGGGCCATCACAAGTTGATAGGGACCACCCCCAAGGATTTATTTGTCTTCATATAACCGAAATGAGTCAATATAGACAATCACAACAAAATGTTTCCCAACACTGTAAACCCAGAAAATGGTCAAATAAAAATACTGTACTACCAGTACAGGTTCAATTTGCTGTAAAGTATAAATAAATAAATAAATAAATAAATAAATTGCCTAGTTCAAGGGTAGGCAACCCTTGTCCTAGAGAGCCGTAGACCTGTGTGTTTTAGATGTCTCCCTTGTCCAACATAGATGAGGATTGTTGTCAGGCTTCTCCATAGCTTGCTGATGAGCTGATCATTTGAATCACCTGTGTTGGAGAAGAGAGACATCTAAGGCCCCGTCCAGACTGAAGCAAACAAACTCGTACACACAGAAGCATTTCAAGACTTGCGTGTGTCCAAAAGAAGACGCTGAGGACGTTTAACAGCTGTAATGTATATGCCAAGTCTGGAGTGGCGCTGTAGCGCAGTTACAGAGAGTTAACGGAAAGCGTAGAAGAAGAATCAGCGAAGAAGACGGACACTTTTTTTGAAAAACTTTATTGTAATCTACAGAACAAACATGGCTTAGCATGTATCAAAACAACATGAAAAAGACAAACACAGGAGAAGTGACAATGGCGGATGATTCAAGTAGAACACCACTTGTTGAACGTGGGAATAAAAAAAAAAAGCTAAATATTTTGCTGCATCAGCAAGCTAAGGAGGCTGCGCAAAACGACTACGACACGGCTATCTGCCATTGTTTGCGCGCAGTCACGCGAGAAGTGGCGCATACGTCATCAATCTGCGACAATGCGTCGTCATCGAGCTGCGACCATTACGTCATCGCTGGAGGAGTATGCTGCATAAGGTGTCCAGACGGACGCGTACGGGGCGCGTACTGAAATCTTTCCACTCTGGAGTCTGGTTTCAAAAGTGATCGGTTTCAAGCTCCGAAAACCGCGCCGTCATGTGGACGAACGGCTTAAACGGTAAGAAACTTGTGAGGACACATTGAAATTGGCTTTCACGTGGACGGGGCCTTAGAGTTTTCCCACGTTCAACACAGCTGTTTCATATTTAAGCTAATCAGCAAGCTCTGCATGAGCTTGATAATTATCCTGATTATTAATTTAGGTGTGTTGGAGTAGAGAAATCTCGAAAACATGCAGGACTCAGGCCCTCGAGGACCAGACTCTAACACCTGTGGCTTTGGGGATGACGTCACCATAGTGGTTCTAATTTGCCAGTCTTTGTGTTCATGTGAACTCAATGGTCGAGAGGGAATGAGATCTCTGGGTAGTGCTCTTGAGCCTTCTTCCAGACACATACCTGGAAGTTAACTCTTCTTGTGTGCTGGAAAGGTCTCTCTGTTGACCTTCCCACCTTGCAAGAGGGTTCTCTTCCAGCACATAACAAGAGTCAACTTCCAGGTACAGCGGTTTGCAAAAGTATTCTTCCCCCTTCGGTTTTTCAACATTTTGGCACGGTAAGACCACAAACATAAATACATTTTATTGAAATTTTATGTGAAAGTTAAACACAAAGTAACACACAATCTTGAAGTGAAACAAAGTGTCTATATTATTTCAAACTTGGATTATAACAAAAAAAAAAAAAAGTACGATGTGCAAAAGTATTCAACCCCCTCCGTACAAATACTTTGTCGAACACCTGTTTGCTGCAATTACAGCTTCTGGTCTTGGGGTATGTCTCTATCCAGTTTTGCACATCGGGAGGCTGAAATGTTTGCCCATTCCTCCATACAAAACAGCTCCAGCTCAGCTAGGTTATAAGGAGAGCGTTTTGTGAACCGCAATCTTAATCTTTAATCAGCATTATGAAGACGAAAGAGCACACCAGGCTGGTCCGAGTCAATGTTTTGGAGAGATTTAAAGCAAGAGGATACAAAATGATTTTAAAAGCTTTGAACATCACAGATCTACCAAGACAAGGCCGTCCCTCCAAAGTTTCCGACTGAAATAGGGAGGGCCCTCATCAGAGAAGTACCCAAGAGGCCTTTGATCATTCTAAATCAGGGGTGAGCAAACTCGGTCCTCGAGGGCCGGAGTCGTGCAGGTTTTGGATGTTTGCTTTCTTCAACACAGCTGATATGATCACCTCATCAGCAAGCTCTGCTTAAGACTGATAATTATCCCGTTGATTGGAATCAGCTTGTTTTGGAAGAGGGACACCTCCAAAACCTGTAGGACTCCAGCCCTTGAGGACTGAGTTTGCCCACCTCTGTTCTAAATGAACTGCAAAGATCCACAGCAGAGGTAGTGGAATCTGTCCATAAAATAACCATTCGCCAAGTACTGCACAAATCTGGCCTGTATGGAAGGGTGGCAAGAAGAAAGCCATTTCTAAAAGCGAGCCACAAGAAGTCATGTCTACAGTTGGCCAGGAGCCATGTAGACACAGCTGACAAGTGGAAAAAGGTGTTCTGGTCAGATGAGACCAAAATTGAACTTTTTAGCCTACATTTCAAACGCTATGTTTGGTGCAAGAACAACACACTGCTCATCAGTCTCAATACACCATCCCCACTGTCAAACATGGTGGTAGGAGCATTATGCTCTGGTGGTGCTTTTCTTCTGCAGGGACAGAGAAAATAGTGCGAGTAGAAGGGAAAAGAGTTGGTGCCAAATACTGGCCGATCTTGGAAGAGAACCTGTTGGGGTCTGCAATAGACCTGAGACTGGGACGAAGGCTTACCTTGCAGCAAGACAATGACTCGAAGCATACAGCTAAAGCGACAATGGAATGGTTTAAAAAAAAAAAGCCATTGATGTTGTTGGAATTTATTTCTATATTAATATAAATTTAAGTTAATAATCTGACTCCAATTTGTGACCTTACCAAACTATCACCCATCCAACAATAGCATGCTCATTCTGCAATAGAAAGGTATCAGGAAGCCGGCATTTTCACACACGAGTGGATTTATTCCTAACACTCAAATCTAATACATCACAGCTGGGGTCCCGGGTCCCTACCCATACAATTCTATACGTCTCTGTCTCAAGCAGCCAACGTAGTCGTCTCATCCGAGTTGCCCCAGTGAATAGTTATACTACACAATATTTAAATGACACAGAAACAAAGGCATCCTGGCATTATTCTATTGGCTATGTGTTTTCTGCAGTTTAACTTTAGCTTGCTTTTCATTGGCCGATCTTCATCCGCAGCGTCACTGGGTGGCTTCTCCTGTTTTGTACTTTTCCGCCACGGTCTCAAACAAATGTGGTTTATAACATACTTTGATCTTATCACGGTTCTGCATCTCCCCCTGCAATTAGCATCCTTTGTTGGCAACATTCCATTCCTAACACGCCCACGTCCATCACACACATCCTGTATTTCACCCCCACGCATACAAACTCTTATATTCCTTTAATGTGCCAGAGCAATGGTTCTCAACCATGGTCCTCGAGAACCCCTATCCAGCCTGTTTTCTATGTCTCCCACAAGCAACAATGGTGTGTCAACCGATCAGCTAATCAGCAAGCTCTGCATGAAGCCTGATAACGATCCTCAGCTGTGTTGGCTGAGGAGACATGGAAAACAGGCTGGATAGGGGTACTCGAGGACCGGAGCTGAGAACCAGTGTGCTAGAGTGCATGGCCCAGTCAAAGTCCTGTTCTAAATCCAATACAAAATCTGAAGAGAGATCTTAAGATTGCGGTTCACAAATACTCTCCATCTAACCTAGCTGAGCTGGAGGTGTTTTACAAGGAGGAATGGGCAAACATTGCAGCCTCCTGATGTGTAAAACTGATCGAGACATACCCCAAAAGACGAAGCTGTAATTGCAGCAAAAGGGGGTTTCGACAAATTATTAATTCAGGGGAGACGAATACTTTTGCACACCCTATTTTTAAGTGTTTTTTTTTTTGGTAAACAAGTTTGAAATAAGACTTTTTTTTTTTTTTTTTTAAATCACTTTACGATTGTGTGCTATTTTGTGTTAAACCTTCACATAAAATTCCAGTGAAATATATTTGTTTGTGGTTGTATCGCGCCAAAATGTTAAAAAACTCAATAAGGGTTAATACTTTTGCAAGGCACTGTATGTCTCTGGAAGAGGGCTCATGAGCACTAGCCAGAGATCCCATCCCCTCGCGACCATGGATTTCACATAACCTGGCAAGTTAGAACCACTATGGTTTGAGAGTGACGTCATCCCCAAAGCCCTTGGCGATGAAGAGGAAACAGATGAGGATGATTTAGCAGCTGATGAAATCCATACAAATATGGATGATGATCAGGAAGAGGAAGAAGAGGATGATTAAAATCCAGTTATATTTTATCCTAGTTCAATTTCATGGTTAAGATGCACTCTACTATTTCGTCATTTGGCTACACAGAATGATAATCTATTGTTAAGAAATTTTCACAAGTCTGTTAGATTAGGCCTGTTAACAAGTAGATAGGTAACTTGACTTAGGCGACTTGAGCTAGGCCGTTGTGTCTCTGTGTCCTGTCTTGGCTTGGCGACCATCAGTTCACACATTTCCACATGGGCTAGGCTAAGCCGTCCCCCATGTGGGTGGGCAGCCAAGACAATATAAGAGTTGAGACCATTCTTCCGCATTCAATATATAAGGCTCCACATCTGTGCACTCAATCTTTCTGGCATCCAGTAAATTATCCAACTGAGAATATGCAGTCTCCTGGTTGTTATTATTAGTATAGTGAGCATTCAAGATAAAAGAACCGGAACTTTACAAGTCATTTTTATTCCTTGTGAGGATCTTGTTCTTTGTTAAATCTTCTATTTGGTTCCCGGATTTTGTGTGATCCTGTTTAATGTTGCGCCTTGATAGCCTGGTCAACCTGGGGGTATAACATTATTCACTTTTATGTAATTCACTTTAGATAGTATAGTACTACATAACCCATGGTTAAAATATTGTTTAAGATTTTATTTAGATGCAGAAAAATAGCTTAATCCTATTTGGAATGGTAATTCTCGATTATTTTTTTTTCTTTTCGATTTAGGGCACAGAGTAGCATTTTGGTCATAGCTCCTCTAATACATCAGATAGAAAGCTCATCTTGGACTTAAATTGAAGGTTACAAGAGAGACATTTTTAATATGCATTTTTTGTCTTTTAGGGGATGTTGAGGGTGATATTTGAGAATTAAAATACAGGAAGCCCATGATTATTTTCCTGCTAGTTCCCCCATGTGTCAGGATACACCATGCAAATTTTTAGAGCTTCTGACCATTCATGCAGTTGCTGTACCTTGACATTTGTAATTACACAATTTTGCCAGAAGCTTTTCCCAAAAGGGGTGTTTTTTGGCCCCTGTGACCAAACGGCCCTGAGTTGGGGGTGGTCCCTATCAACTTGTGATGGCCCAAGGTATGAGATAACAGGAAATCATAGTTAAAAAAAAAGGTAACAAAAGACATCCTGAGGAGTGGACCTGGCTCCCGGCCTATGTATGTGTGTCATTGAGGAGTTATACGTATGTCGAAGCTAACAGCTGGTAGCCACTGCACCGTCGAACGTAAGAGGTCAGATATGTGTATTGTTTTGTCAAGAGACAATCCGCGGTGGTTAACTCTTTGACTGCCAGACGTTTTCATAAAAGGGATGCCGTGGGTGCCAGCCGATTTAAGCATTTTGACTGATCTTTCAAGGTCCACAGAAAATTTGGTGTTTGGACTATGGAAACACACATACTACCAAATGAATCATCATCTTTCATCAGAAAAAAAAAATTGTTTCTACCTTATTCCGTTTTTCAGTAATCAACAATAGAAAATGGTTAGTTTCGCCCAAATGCTCTGTTTTGAATCAAAATACGGAGAAATCAAGCTTTTTGTGAAACGATATTATTTCATGCACTCTAGTGAATTTGACACCTTTTTTTTCCATGAATGATGCCACAAACACCTAAACAGTGCTTTACTTCTGTAAAACACTACCACCAACAATGAAAAAGTGTTTTTTGATAGCAAAATACGTTTATTTACATTCAACAGTGTAACAATTTGACAAAACAATTTGGCAAACTATTTACAAATGTGTGCAACCGTGGTACTATTTACAATTGTGTGGATGTTTCAACTACAGTTTTTCTTTTTGTAACACTCCCCTGCATGCAAGGGGACGCAGCAGGATTTGCACAACAGATTAGTTTCACTGCGATTGCCCCTACGCGTGCAGATGCTACACTTTCTTACCGGCCTTTTTTTCCGGGGAATAGCAAGTATATACTGCAGTGTGTGTTTGGTCATGTTGCCATCAAGTCTACTGTACTATCAGGATCATGATATGGTGACGTTACGGTGGTGTTACGTCTGGCTTCGTCATGTCCTTCAGTTCCTATACCGGGTGGTAATAGATGTTCTGATCCATCTTATCCACTCCATTCATGGTGGCATCGTAGTCCAGAACCAGTGTCTTCTCCGTGATCAGACTGTACCCACTCCTCCGATGAATATGCATTGGACTCGTCGTCCGCCTGAGCGTCCGCCTGAGCGTCCGCCTGAGCGTCCGCCTGAGCGTCCGCCTGAGCGTCCGCCTGAGCGTCCGCCTGAGCGTCCGCCTGAGCGTCCGCCTGAGCGTCCGCCTGAGCGTCCGCCTGAGCGTGCTCGGTTGTGCTCCGCGTTTTCCGGCGTTAGCATCGCTAGCCGGTGAGGCTTTATGACGTGATCATAGCCGCTGCGTCAATGCTTCCAACTTCGGCGTCAACCTCGGAGTCACCATCATCATCATCGTCGTCATCAATGTGCTCTTGAGCATTGGTCGATGCTTTTTGTCTTTGAAAAAAATGCTCAAGCTTGAGCTGCTTGCAACCGGTCGCCATTTTCGCTTCCTCAGCCATTCTCTCCTCAACACTCTAGCTCCGCCTCATGTCTTCTACTGACGCCTACCCAATCTTGTCCAAAGAGAGTCATCGCTGCCATCTAATGCCCAAAAATAGGCATTATACTAACTAGATCTGCTTGATACTTTCAGCACAGCTGGCCAAGGCTTTCCTCCACCCGTTTCCCCAAAAAAACATAGTGAACGTCTTTGGCACTCCTCCGTAGGATTTTACTAAACGTTATTTAACGTTTTTGGCAGTCAAAGAGTTAATTTGCCGTGACGGGCAACTCGCCACCTAGTTGACATGACTTTGTGATGCTAACCGGCCGCTAAGTAATCTCGACGAGACGGCTTGCACGTTGCGACCGCACAGTGGCCTAAATGTGCACATTTGTGTTATTCATAACCGCTTGTAAATGTCTACAAGCAATCATGGCAAATTGGAGACATTCACGGCAAAATAACATTCGCGGGAGATTTGCCGGTTACGGCAAAATAACCATTGCCTAAAAAATCACAAACTAATGCTACAACATAGTCTCTGTAGTAACGTTATGCTACTTTTTTTTAATGGTAAAACGTTATGCCCCTTTTCCACATATTAAAATAGCTCTCAAATGTGTAAGAGACATGTCTGTTTTTTTCTTTTCTTCTGCTACCATGGCCAGTCGTTTCCATTCACAACATTAGCACATGGCGACCATGACCAAAATCACTGCTCCTTCCAGAGAGAAGGGTATGGCCTAGGCGTGCCCTGGTGCAGCTATTTACATAAAAGTGACACACTCCTAAAACAGCTGTTTTGAACGGAGCGTTTTTTTGGCTGATTTAGGGACAGCTAAAGTATTAGATCCAATTATTATTAGATTTTTAGAGGGAAAAAACAAGGCATTGGCAGAGATAAACAACAAAAGGCGCTCCAATAAGGGAGGTAAAAATGGTAACCAAAAAACACTCACAATACAAGGCAAAAGGATCATGAGAACAAGGCTTTGACAAACGCTTCAGTGGTCACGAGGGTACACACATCAGCATATGACGGGAGATGCAGACTATTTAACAGATGGGGGTAACGAGGCAGTGGTTTCCTGGCTAACGTTTTGTGATATCTGAAGAGTAACCTTAGTCTGATTGCTTGACCAAAAGTATGGAGGTAAATATGATGCAAAAGTAACTTGTACCAGTAAAAAATTTTTTTAGTTGTATGTAAAATAAATAAATAAATACCTGTAGAAAAAAGTATAAATTTGTATCTGTAAAAGTCGTGATTTGTACCTGTACAAAAAAAAAGTACCAGTGTAAATTTGTACCTGTAAAAGTCAGGATTTGTACCTGTACAAAAAAAAATTGTACCTGTGTAAATTTGTATCTGTAAAAGTTGTGATTTGTACCTGTAGAAATGAGAACTTGTAGTCAAAGAAGTCGCCACTAGTAGTCACAAGTGTTTTATCTGCTGCTGTCCAGTCACTTGACTTTTGCACGAAATCTCTCGCTACAGATGGTGCAAAACTGATTCGTACTTGTAGAGCTCCGTGATTTGTACTTGTAGAGAAAAGGGCGGGCTCTGGAGGATTTGGGCGGGGTAAGGCTCAACCTCATTGGTTCAGCGAACGACAGTGGGTTGATCTCAAATGACGCCACGTTTTTATCATTAATATGCACAAGTTCGAAATTCCAAACAAACAGAGTAGCCACACCAGTTAACGTGTCATTTTGGAAGAAGAGGACTTCCCAGGCGTGAAAATTTCAACATGGTTCAATATACAAACACCGTGTGGAGCAGCTGAAACATTGGTTGACATGCAGAGCACTCAAAGTGGGCAGAAAGAAAGATGTTTCGGTATGAAGGTAAGATTTATTGTACGATCAGCTCGTAATCCAGTGCTAGCGAGTTCATCTCATGTTGTTAATTGTCACGAAAACTGAACACATTGAAGTCACGATTTTCATTTAAAGATTTGAAACCTACCTTTGGACTGTGACTTTCTGTCTTGAATGTATTTCCTTTTACCTGGGCCATTTGTATTGTCATAGCTGAGACCGCGTAAACATACGATCAATAGCTTGTCGCTGCACTTCTTTCATGTGTTCAAAAACTACCTGTATACTTGAACTGAGATATATTAAGCTCGACACCCTTTGATATGATGTGAGTTCATGATGACATATTAGCCGTTTTTATTTCAAAAGCCTATACTGTACTGTACATACAGTATCCCATGTGTTAAAAGTTTTGCGGTGAAATTCAAATGATCATTCTTAGCACTTAGGGTTAGGGTTAGCAAATAAAAATAAGGCAAAGGGGTCGAGGTCTTTTTGGTGCATTCACAATTCACTATGATGTATAAAGATGGTATGGAGTTAAATATGGTACAAAAGTAACTTGTACCTGTAAAAAAATAAAATAAATCTAAAAAGACCTCATAAACTGCTGCTTAATGCTTAGATGTGAAAATTACTATAGAGCTACAGAAACCTATTGAATGTTTTAAAAGATAACTTAAACCTATAACCAAAAGTGGACAGTACTCAGCTACTTGTATTTGAGTAACATTATATTTTAAGAGTATCTGTACTCTTACTATCATAATAAAATGAAAACAAAACGTTTTTACTGCGAGTGAATCTTCAAGCCGCTACAGGTATTTTAACCTCAACTCTTTATCCTCTGTATTTAATCATTTTATTATAAATATTACAATTTCTTGATAAATGTCAGTATTTTCGCAATGTATGATTTGCAAACACAGTTAAAAAAAAAAAGGCTCCTACACTCTTAGTTTACTCACCACTCACAGTACTCAAATATTTGTGAAAGTATTTTTTCCTGCACTTTTAATTTCTACTTGAGTTTAATTTTCCAATGTAACATTACTCTTATTTGAATATAAATATTGTCTATTCTGCTTTTGAAATGCTAGTCTATCTGTGTCACTAAGATTTGAGCAGTGTCACTGTCACCGAGCTACTTTGAGAAAAGTAACTAGGTCAAATATTAGTTTATTTATTTTTTAATCTAATCCTAATTTTTTTTTTATCTGATATATTTCAAAATCTTGCTCAAAAGGTGGAGATAACTGCTGGAGACACTGCTGAAACATCAGTGAAAAGGATGACCCACTCCATCAGCAAGCAGCCAAGAGACAGGAGATGACACCAGGGGGGAATTCCATCAAGCGGGATTAAGGAAAAGCTTATTTCGCTGAACCCGGTTTATTTTTTTTATTAGAGTGCCGTTCCATCAAGTTGGGTTATATAAATTCCCACTCAGTAATTATTGTAATTTATGCTGCGGAAAAGGCTGGCTCATTTCAATAAACCTGGCTCATTTTAAGTCAGTGTTCCATTCCATCAATGTGGTTTATGTGAATGGCAACTCAGTAACCATGGAAATTTATGCTGCAGACCTAACCTGCTCCGGAGCAGGTTAACTGTCAAGCTTAGTTTAGCTGTTTGTCAAACAACGTCAAAAGCCTGTTCCGTAACGTGGATTTCTGCGCTTGTGTAGCACCTAAAATGGTATATTTGCTTTTGTATGACATTGTATTTGATTAAGGACATTTCGGCACATTTATTTTTTTTAAAGATGTAATTTAGCACACTACCCTAAAGAGTAGACTTGCATCACTTATTTCATGTAAAAAAAATAGTCCATGAAAATCATATCTCACCACTTTCACTGTTTACAAAATCAATTGCTTTAATTAAACTAATTCATATAGAAGTCTACAAGTCACACATCAAATGTAACTCCAAGATGCCTTATAATTATTATCCTCATTATAAGTGCTCTACATAAATAAAGGGAAATATAGTCACATAAAAATTGCCTTCCCACACACATGGGTTGGGGTTTCCCCCTCTATTCCCTCAATCAGTGCCAACCCCAGATTGTTGCTCAGCACCAGATCTTTTGCTGATGTGAATGTAGCAGGCGGAGGTCCCCCACCTGTGGCAGGGGCCTCAGTCTTTTTTCTGGTGGCTACAATGGTGGGCAACATATTTCTTATTTTTTATATGTATTCTTATAGGCTACTTGCCAACTTGTTGCCATGATTGCTTTTTGGCTACTGTTGAGATTAACAGTGAAGAATGAATATGTAGGTAAATTCGAAGTGCTTTACTTTAAATCAATAATTAATAACACTATTAATGTGAAATACACATCTAACATGAAACAATGATAACTTATACATTTAGTCTGTCGGCTAATTATTATTATTTTTGCCAATGACATTTCCCTCGTCTTATTGATAGCAGCAATATTGCCTTCTTTGGTGAGTCTTGAATTCCTCATACAGATCCATCAATAACTTTTGCTCTGTTTATGAGAAGAATACTGCTCTTGCTTTGCTGTCTTTTGACATAATTGATCGCAATATCGCCTATCGACTCATCAGGGCTTCTCATCTACCCCAAATGTGTACAAAGCCAGGCTATGCAAGCCTGTCTTACGTTAGCCTTGATTAAACGCGGCTGGAATGGGTTAGTGGAACGACTTGCCGCTTTATTCGGAGATCATGTTCACTTCCAGCCTCGCTTTCTTTAGCTGCGTTGATGGGAAAACACCCCTGATCTTCAAATCAAGGTTGACACAACCACAGCAATGGATGCAGAAACGGCTCTTCTGGACATCAAATAAAACATTTAAAATGATGCACAATCGTGTTTATTGAATGATTCATGTTGTGATTTGATTTGACTATTTCAAATAACTCTCAATATGGATTAAATTGTACTCCTTTAACATTTCAAACTCAAAATTGGAAGACGTCTTGAAAGCATAATTTCTTCACTTTCCCCAAAGGCGATTGCAGTGAAATTCTCTCAGAACAGTAACCAGTGTATCAAGGATTCTCATTTGTTGGACTTCACAGCCGCTTTGAAGCAGGTTTGATGTCACACCATGTGCCACCGTCTAGAGGTGGATCAAGAAGTAGCTTTGTTTGACTGCATGCTAGCATCTGTGCAAACAGAATGGTTGAGTCAGCATATTCATACAATAAAAAATAATCATAACTTCCTAGCTGGGTTATTATCAAAACACAGCCACTGACATTATATGTAATCGGTTAAACGTTTAGCTTTATCTTGTTAGCCAGGAAAAAAATTAAGATTTTGTCACATCTTAATATCAGACATAGTGGTAATACTGATAGACACAGACATTGTTCATAAACGTTTCCATTTGTATTATTTTTATTTGGCTTCAGTGTTGAAGGCAAATGTGTATGTTTACAAGTGTTAAGAATGAAATAAAAATAAAAACAGCAAATACGTCATCATGAACTCAAATCATATGAAAGGGTGTCGAGCTTAATATATCTCAGTTCAAGTATACATGTAGTTTTTGAAGACATGAAAGAAGAGCAGGGACAAGCTATTGATCGTATGTTCACACTGTCTCAGCTATGACAATACAAATGGCTCAGGTAAAAGGAAATATATTCAGGACAGAAAGTCACAGTCCAAATGTAGGCTCCAAATCTTTAAATGAAAATCGTGACTTCAATGTGTTCAGTTTTCGTGACAACAAGCAAAAAATATTGTTTACACTTCAACAAATTTGCATGATTCTTTTTAGTTTGGTTTATGCTTCAAGAAGTGTTGCTTGATTCTTTTTGGCACAAATCTGATTCCATAGAAAAAGTGCACATTTTGGAGTAACGTGTATTCGATATCCTTGACCGCTGAACAATGGCTTTTGTAACTTTATACATTTTATATGATTGCAGTGACAAAAGCTCCTGGGTATGCAGTAATTTAGCTATAAGCACTGGCTTGTCTATTTATCTAGATGTTCTGAAGCGTGGTGGCAATGCTGCAGATGCTGCGGTTGCCATAGCAGCAGCTCTGGCAGTTACAGAGCCATGCAGCACCGGTCTTGGTGGAGATGCCTTCTGCCTGTTCTTTAACGGCAACACTGGCGAGATCAGAGGAATAAACGGCAGGTCTGCAATATGCTTTAAGTTTTCGTCTTGTCTTCATTAGAAGGACTGAAAGCATACTGCTCTTTTGTTTTACAGTGGTCGTTCTCCCAAAGGTCTAACTCTGGAACTCCTTATTGGTCGCAAGTACAGCGCTGAGGCACCTCTTCCAGTGTTTGATGCTCTGAATGTTACAGTGCCAGGGGCCCCTGCATGCTGGTGTGATACCATAAAGATGTTCGGTAGTCACAAGGTTCGACTTTATGTGCTTCTGTATGTCTATTGCATCACCCCTCAATGATCCAAAAATCCAATCCATTTAACATAAATTACATTTCAACAAAAATAAAATACCCTACCGACATACACAAAGGCTGTGTACTGTGTAAGCGAAGAAGATACAATGAAAGTGTGGATTCACTGACTTTCGGTTTGGGCCTTATGAATACTTCTGGTTGAAATGCCTGAAATCATCCATATTGGAAGTGAGAATTTGAACCTCAAGATTAAGTGTGAATCACGGAACCCACTCACATGGTGTAAGAATCTCAAAAAATAGTTTTATCCGCTGCACAAGTTCTATTGTAACTGTACAGGGTAAATCAAAGATTTAAGCTAGTTACATACTTAGCTGGCTGCATCAGAATGTTGTAATTGCGTATGTAGTGCCGTTGCCACTGTTGTTCGGACCTGTTATTCAGTCAAAAAGAGCTTGTTGCAACATGGTCCTGGCTGATCTCTTTATACTCTGCTGCCACCTCCTGGCCGTTTTTTGTAATAACTACCATTGCTTTAAGTGACCTCTTCAGGTCAGAAGCTGCATCAAAACCTTCTGTATGCTCTAGCATAAAAAAAGAGGTATAAATACGTTTTTGGGAGTGCAGGACAAAGTATTAAAAAAACATATTTATACATTTTGGGGTTTAAATGAGTTAAACTTCAGTGCGTTCCCAATACTTGAACACACATGGCAGTGAGAGCGTTTGCATGGACAGCAGTCAAAAAACGATTTCCTCTTCCAGTCAAAACACCTGGAAAGGAAAGTTCATACTTAAATAGAATTGACCACGGATTGACAAAAAAACAACAGCAATGAATAAACTGTGTGACAACATACACACATATTTTGCTCCTATAGTAACTCTCCATGGCATATTTATTCTCAAAACAATGACTCATACTTCCTGCTCGATTTGGATTGCGGTAATATGCACGTGTTTCCTGTCACCGCTTCCCCTAGCTGACCTTCCAGGAGGTGCTCAATGGGGCAGTGGAACTGGCTGAGGTGGGGTTTCCTGTTACTGAAGTCACAGCTCATGCCTGGACACATTGGGTGGCTGAGCTGCGAGAAGCTGGAAAGGAACTTGGTGGAGACCTACTGATTGATGGGCATCCTCCCAAACATGGACAAGTATTCCGGAACCCTGCCCTAGCTCAAACTCTGAAGGTACCTGAGTGTAACAAAAATGTCACTTCAACAACAGTTACAACAAATAACAATTTAGCACCCTTCATTTTTGTATAAATTCTGCCTGTTGTACTTTGTGTAGGCCTACATGAATGCCATGCTTACTGGTGCAGTATAATTCCCCACCAATACCGACAATAAATCCAAATCAATTTACCGGTAGTCTTTATTTTTTATTTTTAGGATAACAGTGTTCTATTACTGTATTTGAGTAAAACAAAAACAAAAACCCGAGGGATTGAAAGTCACAGGCATTGAGTGAATGCCGCATGTGGACAAAATGCCAAATGGTATCTGACTTGTGCAAAAATTGTACACTGAAATGTGTTTGCGTGTGGACAAGACTTGAATCTTTTGATAATATTATGGGCTGTAAATGATTAAATCCATACATTCCTTGTAATTGTACTTTAAGAAATGTTGTTGTTTGTCTGTTTACTCACGCAGTTTTTCACAAAGTGGGTGACCCTCGCCATAGCCTCGCTTGTGAACAGCTGAGCCTTTTATTGCAAAAAAACATAACCTTTATTTGTTTCAACATTAAATAGCTTGTCCTTGTAGTGTATTAAATTGAATTTCGATTGACAAGGATTTGCTAATTATTGTATAGTGTATAAGTTTTAAATAACAACAACATTGTCCCAAGTTCATTCAAATTTGTGTTTGTTTGGTTTGTAAGTGCACATAAGATGACATACCAGTTGTGTCCATAAAAGTGAGAGCAGGAAAATGCTTTAGACAGTGAGGCTACAATAGAATTAGCAAAAAACAACACTAACAAAAGCATGTGCAACAGCATGCTTGTTTCATTTTGACAATAAAATGACACTCAGAAACCTGATACTTTATATATAGCACAAATTGTAAAAAGTACAGTATATGCGGTTTTTGTTAACATATAATTTGAATTGTACTATTTTCATTGAGACTATAGCCTTCATGTTGCCCACCCCGTTTGTGTGTATATGTAAACATTCATATTAACCATCTTTTATTCTGCAGTTTTCGTAACTGAGATGTGGTTGCTACTATTGCTACTGAGTTTTTTGTGTGTGTGTCTATATGTGCCCTAATCCCCCCCAACCCCAAGTTTGAAACTGTCAGTGTATGCAAGAGCCATGAAATGATTAATGTATTGGTAGTAGGGATGGGCGGGTACCGATACCAGGTATCAGTATCAGGCTGATGCCTTATTCAGGGTATCGGCACTCACGACTCTTGTGGCTGTTTTACGATCAGAAACTACAAATTAGAAGGATGAAAAAATTGCCATTAATTTTCTTTAATTTTAAGGAAAATACTATATTTGTATATATAGGTATTGCTTTAAAATAAGCGGTGATTGTTTTTGTTTTCTAATTTTATGTATCAAAAGTACTACTTGTGATCTCAGTGCTTGGTATTAATGACTACTCAAGAGTTAAATACTGTACTCATACTGGTAGCGGTCTGAAAAAAAGTGATATTAAACATCCCTTATTGATAGATCAGACAAGTTTGTCATTCGTCATGTAATATTGTGAGACCACTTATAAGCACACACATACACTCATGCTCCAGACAATCTGAAATAGTCAAACAATAGCAGTGACCTCAGTATCATTGATGGAATGTTTCCATGATATAATTATAACCATTCCTCAAGAGATGAAGGTGTGTTTTCTCTTTGAAATACTAACTGTCCATTCACACACACCATGCTGGTAAATACATTGATCGAGTTGATAGAGGCGTGGCTATGAATGGTAAAAATGAACGGTAGGCCCCAGGTTTAATCTGTTTTAAGGAAATGGGCAAGGAAGGGAAATGATTAGCAACCTGCAATCTTCAATAGTTTTGAGGAAGACATTTTAGGAATCATTTCTCATTACTTCTGGCGACTAAACCTCATCCAAGTTACTGTTTGTGCTTTTTTTATGTAAACATTTAGCTCTCTTTTCTAACGCTAATTATTTTATGTTGCAGTTACTGTATACGTTTTTCTGATTATTACACAAATAAATGGTCCAATGTATAAATAGGAATTGGGGGAGCGTGGAAAGTCAGCTTTCTATCAGGGAAGAGTTGCCCAAGCAATCATTGACATCATCATCCAACATGGAGGAGTCATGACCTTGGACGACCTCAGCAGCCATGACAGTGAGGTTGACACTCCCATCAGCACGAAGTACAAGGTGACTTAACTTTCATTTGCTTATTGAATTTCTGTTTGACCAACAGAGTTAGCAGAGTAAATAACTCCATTATGTGCTCAGGGTGTGCGCTTATGGGAGTCTTCTCCCAATAGTCAAGGTTTGGCTGCCCTGCTGCTGCTCAACATCATGGAGAACTTCCCTCTCAAAGGTAACAATAATGGAACACTGAAGCTTGGTCTAACAATGAGTATTTGTCAAATTTCACTTGACAACATCAAAGTGCCTCCCACTAATGGTGAAATTAAAAAAAGTTCATCTGCAGAGGTGCCAAATCCAGATCCAGAAATTAAAAACCCTGCCACAGTTTGGCTCTAGCCACAAGTACTAGTTAGCTAGCTCCTCTAGCTAGCTCCCATGGCGCTCGTTTACCTGCTAGGCAGTTCTAGGTAGCTAGATAGCTAGCTAGCACTAGGCGCTAAAGCCAAACTGTGGTGTTTACTTTCTGGACCTGGATTTGCCACCTCTGTTCATCTGTTAATAGTTTTGAATTTCATGTAACAGTGCAGTGAAATTACATAATACCAAAGCTAATACAAAAAAGCAAATGGCCA
The DNA here is from genome assembly GCF_051991255.1 of Vanacampus margaritifer. NCBI lineage: Eukaryota > Metazoa > Chordata > Actinopteri > Syngnathiformes > Syngnathidae > Vanacampus > Vanacampus margaritifer. The sequence continues at coordinate 2,405,694 of NC_135444.1, forward strand.
CACAGCTGGTTAGCAAGGTGTGGCTAATATCTGTACAAAGTGACGTGATTTATGGAGAGGAAGTAGAGTCCTCGTGTTTACCTGTCTTTACAGCTTTAGGTCATAATAGTGCAGACTACATCCATATTTTGGTGGAGGCTGTTCGGTTGGCACTAACGGACGCTAAAACCTATGTGGGCGACCCAGACTATGTGACCATTCCACTACAAAGCTTATTAGAGAAAAAGTTCAGCAGCCAGCGAGCCCAGCTCATCAACATGGACAGGTACATCTTTGTGTGAATGTGTGTTTTAGTTTGTACCATTGAGAGCCTGTCACACACTGTTGACTTTAGATTGGAGTGTAGACTTTTACCTCTCCTCTTATGCTTGTAGCCCCACCCCCCTCCACTTTATTTTTTATTGCCCTGTCTGCAGCGTGTGCTTATTTTGGCAAGGGCACGTTTGTTCAGTACAAAAGACTTTGGATTTCAGTTGTGCAATTATTAAACACATAATAAATGATCATGTAGATTTATAGGATGTCTATCAAAATATTAAACAACCGTATGACTATATACACACAGTTAGACATGCATTATTGAAAATTTGAAATCAACCCCCATGTTCCTGATAGAATACATAATTTACTACAGCTTGCCCTGACAATGGTCTACCAAGGCCGAAACGCGTTGGCAATTTTCAATCAACTGGCCATGTGGCAATAAAGGCCTTTTACTTGGAACAACTGTGAGCGCCTCAGTTTTCTCTCTTTTTTTAAAAATGCTTTTGCAGATCCCTTCACTGAAGAGGACCAAAGAGACATTTTTTGGGATAAATCCAAAAATATCCTAGCAGCGCTCCTGCATGCTCTGATTGTTTACATGCTTTACTTGTTAAAAGTACAGTGTGTAATGTTTAGCGCCATCTAGTGGTGAGCTATTAAGTCATTCATTTTAGAAACCCACTATGGATTTCAATAATATGCCCCAAAAATATGTTCCATCAGATCAACGTACATTTATATAATTGAAGGCCTAGTAATTGCTAATTTTATTACATATCGTTACTCTCTTAAAATAATTTCCCAAGTCGTTTTTTTTTTTGCAATTTTTTTTGTTGTTGCCAACATCATCTCCTCATGATGCAAATGGTTACATTTTGTGAGTTTCCTGAAAAATCTGAGAGGCTGACATGTTTCACCGCCATCTTCCTGCTATGGATGCCCAAAGAACAACTTTGCAAAAGTAGTTAGCCCTGGTGGGGTGACCGCCGCTTACCTTCCAGAGCTGGAGCTTGCAGGTGGTCGTCTCTGAGTCCCGTGATTCAGGCTCTCGCCACTTTTTGCCCTCTGCTTTGCTCTTGCTAGCTTTTTTTTAGCTTCTCCCGCCAGCCGCTCTTGTTAGCCACTCGATCCAGCCTATGGCTCCGGCTAACTCCCACTAGCCGCTCTTGTTTAGCTGCTCTGGTTAGCTGCTCTGGTTAGCTTTGGCTCGCTCGGTCTTTCGGCATCACACGCTGGCTGCCAAGTCGGCGTTGCTCGCTTCGTCACGCAAAATAGTAATTGATGGTAGGCTAATGAAGTGTGGTTTCTCTGAGTCACTGCTGGTACGCGCTTCGGCTGCATTCTATTATTTAGTGACATCTCGTTCTGAACTTTTACACACTGTAACTTTAAATAGATGACATAGAAATTCAGAGATTAGGGAGACACTCCTGTGATTAAATGTAGCATTTTGGCAGTGAGTCCCAGCTACTGTGATGAGATCATCAGGTGTGCTGTGGTAAATCATGTAGTTTCAATTAATTGGTTAAAAAATTATTTAGCGACTATAAATCATGTGTCTTTGTTAATGTACTGTATCTATGACAGCAATGTTTAATGACAGTACAGTTAAGCTGTTTTTTCACCTGTTTACGTTTATCCAGCCAGGTTGACAAACACTGGCATATGGGTCAGAGATAATTTATGTGCATTTTAACTTTAACTGTAGGGAAATGACAGCCAATAAAAAAAAAGCATGCATTATAACCAGAATCACATGATGACTTTATTCAGAGAATAATGTTTATTGTTTGTGTGTCCTAAGGGCCATGCAAGATGTAAAGCCTGCCCTGATGACAGGAAATGACACAGTCTATTTCTGCGTGGTTGATAGTCAACGGAATGCCTGTTCTTTCATCAACAGCACATATATGGGTTTTGGCACCGGGCTTGTCCCAAAGGACTGTGGTTTCTCTCTTCAGGTCTGAAACGCAGCGCAAGAGTGTCTGTTAGTCTTTGTTTTTCCGTGTCACATGTGAACTAAGATGATTTTTCAACGGCTGAAGCCAGTCTACTTACATGGAATTTACCTACCTACCTTAAGGCTCCTTTTAAAACCAGACTCTAAACTGCAAGATTTCTTCCCTGCAGGCTTAACAGCTTAGTTTTAAATAATTTTGTGACTTATTTGCAGATTCATATGCTCATCCATTTTAAGCTTCTCTCGCAAAAATCCTACTTACTTATTACCATGATTTTTTTTTATGTGTTCAATGTTGAACTGTTAACTCACGCCCTATGTCTAAATTGACTTAGTTGTGTGTGTGTGTTTTGTTGTGGCACTAGCCATATTTTTTCTTCTGTGTTACTTTGTGCTGTTTCCACTTGTTTGTTTCTTACAGGTGGCTAGCACTTTTGTTGTTGTTGTCTTGTATATATCATGTATTCTGCCCAGTATTTAGTTTGTGCACTAACAGTTCTAAATGAGAGGGAAAGTGTTTTTGTTTTCAAAATATTTATTTGTCATGTTCGTTCAAACTACTTTCAACCAAGTATCACTGCTGTTTTTTTTGTTTTTTTTAAGCCTGACATAAATTCTCTAGCTTAATGCTAACATTCAATGGGAAATTCCATAGACAGGTTAGCGTAAATTAGCATCACTATTGCGTTCTTTTCAAACCATCATAAACAGAATCATAAACATGTCAGTAACACAAGTGGAACACCCAACAAACACAATATAATGTTTATAAAGTGTAAAGTGTCACTTACACAATAGCTACCCTCAGGCTAAGGTGTGCAAACCCCAAGGCGTGGCAAGGTATGTGTGTGGGAAGAAAGCTGTGCTTGTTTTAATTTTTATTTTTTTTATTGAGTGCTGCTTATATACTAGTGCACTTAATAGACTAGAATTTACAGTAATTGAGCTACCTATAACATTTGAACTTAGTATGAACTTGACGAAATGAGCTCAATCAAACGCTTGATCTCATAAATGATTGGACAAAAGTTCCTACAGACATCCTCCACAAACACGTACAGTATAAAGAGAAGTGAAAGCTTCATTAGCTGCACAAGACACATTTCATATTTTCTTCTACTCAAATGATTGTTGTCGGTTGCCCTAATGCTTTTTGTCCATATAATCAATTTGGATTCATTATGAAGTATTGATTTCTGGTCAGGTTTATGATATTTTGAAATCTTCTTCCAACGCTCACAGAATCGTGGGGCCAACTTCTCTCTTCATCACAACAGCGTTAACTGTGTGGCTGGGGGGAAGCGGCCCTACCACACCATAATACCTGCACTCCTCACTGACTGTGCAACTGAATCACAACAGCCGCAACTTCTTGCCTCCTTGGGAGTAATGGGAGCTTTGATGCAACCACAAGGACATATTCAGGTATGTAGTAACAATGAACCAAATCACAATTAGTTATTCATTGCTTAGAACAGATGTACAAAAACTTTTGTGGTCAAAGCAATAAGTGGTTAGCGATGCAGTTTGCTGTCAAAATTTAGTTTGCTTCTTATTAATAAACACTGCACAGAGACAAAAGTCGTGTTGTTGCTGTCAGTCATGAATGAAACATATGTGAAAGAGCTTCTCATTTTCAAAAGCTCACACATTAAGGTCAATTAAAAGACTAATTGTCAATTAGTCATTATGAGCACAAGGAGGGAGAAGAGAGAACACTTGTCTGCAAGGGAAAAAAAACAAGCAAAACATATTCTGATATCTATAAAAGTGCTAGTAATGCAAGTGTTGCTGCTTGATGCTGATGGAGATTGTGCATTGTAGTCCCTCCCTCCTGAGAGAATCTTCTCTATAACAGGGAAGATATTTTCCAATAGAAAAAAAAGGATAATTTCCTCTAAGCTGAGGTACTTAAATATACAAAATGTCTCCCTTATTTTTTGTTTCCCATATTTTAATTTATATTTTGTTGTGTTTTTTGGGGGGGAGAGATTCGGTGTTTTCACTTTAAATGTCAAAAGCTTAAATGAATAAAAATAAATAAATAAAGGAATATTTTTTAAATACATTTTATTGTATGAAATTACAGAGAGCAGAGTTAAAAAAATCGATTTAGCTTCACTTTTAGACAGGAAAATAACAGTAGTTTGCTACTATACACAATGTTAATTTAAAAAAAAATTGATTCTAGAAGAACGAAAGCCAATTGTTCATTTTTCTTGTTTAAAAAACTTTTGCTCCAGTCCCTGCGATTAACCTGCAAAAAAAAAATCACATGCACAACTCTACTCAGGTCCACTTCAGCCTCTGAAAATATCAAAATAATTGCCACAGTATTTTGGATTTTATGGGCATTAAGCCTTTTTCTCACCATACAGTTCTGCTAAAAGGTTTACAGTATGTAACAACTTAAATTACTTGATTGATTGGTCTTTGCAAAGTGCTTCTTGCATCCTTTGATTTTTCTGTTAGCGGTCCTCGAAGAAGAAAGTTTGGACACCCCTGTTCTAACCCTTACTTTTTGTTTTTAGGTGTTGTTAAACATGTTGGAGTTTGGGATGAATCCACAGCAAGCACTTGATGCACCAAGAATCTATGTAGAATATGACCTCAAAGGTATTGATTGATTTTATAAATGCCACTTAGCGTTCATTAAATAGCCTCACATTAAGAAGTAAAATTATCTTAGGAATCTCAGTGGCACGGTGGTCCCCAATTGAAATGTGAGTGCCAACTGTTGTTTGCCCTATTTGTGTTCTGTTATTCACTGGGGACCAGTCCAAGATGCACCTTGCATCTTGCCTGAAGTCAACTGAAATAGGCTCCAGGTTCTTGTTACCCGAAAGGATAAACAATATAGAATGTATGCATGGATAAATCCTATTTTACCATCACAATCATGACATTCTTCCTGAAGTGAAGCAGATAGCAACAAACATGTCACATCTGTAAGATAAGTTGTCATGGCTAGTTAGAGGTTAGGTTTAGTGGCTAGTTCCTCTCTCACCTCACCTCCACATAAAAATAATAATTACTGCCTATTAACTGTATCCATGTCATTAAACCTCTCCTCAGATCCCCATGTTCTATGTGGCTAGTCCATGTTGAATGTTTATCAGTGGGGTTTTTTGAAGAATTTGGGGGCTTTAGAAAAATGACATACTTTATATTTTTCCCTAATGCATTTAACTTATTCACTCCCAGCCATTTTCACTGAAGCAACCCCCTTTCGCTCCTGGCTATTTTACTGGATTTTGACTGATTTTGCAAGGCCCACAGAATATTGTGTTCTATTTCTATAAAAACATGGAAACTACCAAAAGAAAGATTAGAGTCTCTTCTTTCATCAGGGAAAAATATCTGTAGCTGTTTCCGTTTTGCAGCAATTAGCATTAGAATATAGCTAAGTTTCATCACTATTCATAAATATGATTAAAACAGTGGGGAAAACAGCTTTTTGCGACATGACCCTAGTTGATCTCTTATATTCTGCTGCCACCTGCTGGCCGTTTTTGTAATAATTACCATTGCTTCAAGCATTCTCTTTAGTTCAGAGGCTGCATCAAAGCCTTCTGTATGCTCTAGCATAAAAAAAACATAGTCTTTAGGAGCATGGTAATATTCAAAATAGAACCTATTTATACATTTTTGGGAGGAAAAGAGTTCAATTAAACACAGATTCACGTAGATTATACACAGATTCGCAGGCTTGGTCCCCATAACCCGTGAATAGTGGGCGTCCACTGTATTTCATTGTAATACTTGAGAAATATGTAAATATTTGTAAAAACCGTCTGTCTGTTACACATTCTTTCGTATATTCACTTATACCCTCATTGGTTGTCTCTCTGCATAGAAGATAAATGGTCCGTGAATTTGGAGGAGGGAATCGGGGAAGAGGTGGCTGCGGCTCTAAGAAGACGGGGTCATAAAGTCAACTGGCCAGTCACGGGTACATTATGTCATTTTTTTGTGTGCACTTAGTGTTCGCAGTATATAACAGATACATTATAGGTGGCAATATCACACCCCGCCAACCATTTAGTCATTCATCCATTTAGTAATTTTAACACCCAGTAGAAACTGCAACGAAGATAGCCCGAGTGGAACACACTTCTGTTGTACTCTAAATCCCTATTTGCTGAACAACTGCTACAGTTGTACTTGAAAGTTTGCAGTGCATACCCTTGGAGTGTATAAACTTATGAACACAACTGTAAATGTACAAATGCCTAATGCTTCATTACACAATTTTGCTATGAATCGTCACCAAAATTCACATACTTATCTCATACCCATGAATTTCAACCTCTGAAAATATCAAAATAATTGCCACAGCATTTTGGATTTTACGTCTTTTTCTCAGCATACAGTGCGCTCATTGGGGTATGTAAACATTCAAGCACAACTGTATCCTTCATTTCATGCTTGATAAAGTTTAGAAGAGGGGTCACCACCCTTTTTGACACTGTGAGCTACTTCTAGTGGACTGATAATTGTGACAGATAATTCTCAGTCTTGCTACTTGCGTCTCCTTTTAACCTCATGATCCACAAGCGAGTGCTAGCAAACTAATGTTACATGTGGTATATCTGGTCGCGACACGTTTCTGTTTAAAACATAAAATAAAATTGTAAGCAATTTTTATTACATTTTCTTGAAATCTACTTGGATGGTGGCCAGTTTATTTGGGTGGCCTGCCCAAGTATTAACATGGTGTGGGAAACACTGACATTTTTGTGGGGTGTGAATCCTACACATTTGCCATTTTACGGTACCGTTAAAAGGAACCCCGACTGTAATGACAAGTTTGCTCTATATTATTTATTTGGTTGTTACTAGCATAACTGTGAGATTCATTTTTCAAAAATCATTTCCAGTTTAATATATTTTGTAGAAACTTTTTTTGAACGAACGAACCATTGTTATTTACGTCGCAACGCATTCTGTGTGTAGTCACGTAGAATGGCGGCTGGATCTCTGCTAAGCAATATGAAATGCGTATAAAGAAAGCAAGGCAAGCTCTGTAACATTCCTAAAGAAACAACATGAGATCAAGAGAGTCACCCTCCTTCACGCTGTGCTCTCGTCATTCACCAGACGCATTCAAGAATTTTGAGCGTCCCTTTAGGAACGCTACGGAGACTTACCTTGCTTTCTTGATAGGCGTAGATAGAAAAATTAATCTTGTAGTTATGTTAGTAACAACCAAATAAAGAATATAGAGCAAACTTGTCATTACAATCGGGGTTCCTTTTAAACTGTAGGCCTAAATACTTACTTGAAACATACTTCTTTTTTAAACCCATTCATGAGAAATAATTGATTATATCCTTACTGATATTCAGGTATGTGACACAATTCCTAAATATAATTCATTTTTTGTTGGGTACGTCTCTCAAAATGTTCCCCAGACGCTTTCTTTGGCTCTGTGAAAAAATAGTCAGATTGAGGTTATCCATCAAGAACCAATGGATTGGCAACCTATATATTCCCAGTTGGCTGTTCCCATTTGGGAGTTGTCCCAAATTTCTCAATTTACACCCTACCCCTGGGTCTGGCTTGGTGATGTCCAACTGCATCTCGTTCCATGCCTGCAATTGTAATTTTTGTGTGTGAATGCTCCTGTGACATGATCTGGCATTTTTGATTGTCCGTTGCATTGCTCGCTGTGTTGTGGTCCTTAGCCATGGTTTTTATGTTTGTTTTGTTTTTGTTTATAAACCCAGGTCACAAGAGATCTCAGTTTGGGAGGGGGCAGATCATCACATTAGGGGATTGGTGGGACCCATCTGCCAATCACAGTGATCATCCAACCAGGGTGTTGTGGGCAGGATCAGACCCCCGGTCAGATGGATGTGCTATGGGATTCTAGACTGCTTCGGGTAACTTGTTAGAAAACAAACAATTATTCATTCAGCCATTGAAGCAACTATATGTTGATTTTAAGTTAGATGTATGCTAATTTCACACCGATGGTAAATTGGCGCATCAGAGGCAGTGGACAGTAGAGCAAGGATTTAATTACTTTGCCTTTTGCCTTCCACCTCAGTGCAACTGCAACTCTGATACTCCTAATTACGTTCAACCCCAACCCCACTTGCAACATCAGTGCCTTACATACAAGACAGCAAGAAAAAAAACATTGCGAATGCTAAGCTGGCCTGTGTCAAAGAGGCTAGAGAGTAAAAATCAGAAATGCTCTTTGTTGACATTTTATTCTTTCACCTAAGAATTGGAATCATTACGATTTGGTGTTTGTCATTGTCTGGATGCAGACACTAGGGTTACACACAGTGTGACTAGATTACAGCATTTGATTTTTTTTGAAAATGATGTCATTAAATATTATTATTTATTTTTTTAAATTATTAGCTTTTTTCTATTAAGTACTACGGTGTGTAATGTGAAATACAGAAATGATCAATGCAATAAACACTAAAGAGTTTGACCAAACACTTTGTGTTGTCATAAATTAAAGTTCTCATTTTGAACTACTGCACATACTATGTAAATGACTTTTGCTCTGTGAACATAATTAAGCATCAATCCATTGTCTAGTGATCATTATGGGAAATCTGAAACCTACAACAGACCTACACGTTAAGATACACCAAGCAGAGAACATAGAACATAGACGTAGACAATCCTTCACACTCCCATTCATACCTGTGGTCAATGAGCATGCTGTCTTGATGTGTATCAATGACCCATACATTTAAATTTGAATTTTGTGGTGGCATGGTCAGCTTTTGTATTTCGAAGTTTAGAGGTTTTGTATTCAAATCTCACCTCAGGCCTTTCTGTGTGGAGTTTGCATGACTTCTCCGGCTTTCTCTTACATTGCAAAAGCATGCATATTAGGTTTATTTAAGACTCTAAAGTGTATTAATTTGAGTGTGAATGGCTGTTTGCTTTTATATGCCTTGCGATTGACTGTCTAGACAGCTGTGATGGGCCCCAGTCCTTCCGTGACTCTAAATAGGAGTGCCTAAATAGCAGTGGAAAATGGAAGGAATTTATTTCAAGTGAAAGCTGGGCACTTGAATGAGTATCTTGTAATGTTGTTGTCCATTAGTTTAAATCTAATCTGATCCCATTTTTGTGTGCAGCGCCTCCTGCCCCCGCCCGGTTGGGGGGGGGGGGCCCGCTGGTCGCTCCTCTGAACTCACTGCACTAGTTTTGCACAATACACTTTTATAGACATATAGGGCACCTCACACACTTTTTAGGGTGGAAACACCGTCTTCGCCCTACAACTCCCCTCCAATTTTAATGCACCACACAACTGTGGTGGTGGTGGTGGTGGGAAGGGGGGGTCGAGGTGGGGCGCCATCGGTTGGGGCAGACCGCAGTATAGAGCAGTGCTGCGGTCCCCTGTCCATGTCTGGTCCGTGTTGGATTTCACTTTCCTTTCTTTTCTTTGGTCCTTCCTCAGGTCTCCTGACGGCCTCACGACTGGCTGGAAGTGTTCGGTTTAGGTGAACGGTATGGGATTTTTGAATAGGTTTTAGGTGAACTAATGAATACACACACGCTCGCACGCACACATACACATACTCACCCACATACAAAAAACAAAAAAAGAGCAATGATGATGACATGTCAAATCGGTAAAATTACAGAATGAACAATACTGAGCTTTCCAGGGGAAAAAAAAAACATTTCTCAGAAAGAAAAACGTTCAGAAAACTCCTGATAATTTTGGGAAAGCAATCAACCACGTTAAAAAAACATGTTTTGTTTGATTACACTTGCCCAGAGTGTGTGTAATTTGTATGTGTGTGTGTATATATATATATATATATATATATATATATATATATATATATATATGTATATATATAATTATTATTATTTTTATTTTATTATTTTATTATTTTAAACCTTTTTGCAAATCAGGCCCAGAGTTCAAAACGCTCATTCGCATGTAATTGCACACACGCATTCAGGTCATTTGAAATATGCCTATATGGAATCTCCAGTTGCAGATTTGTGTGAAAAACACATTTGTTAATGGGAAGCAGTTTGTTTGAAATGTTTTGTTCAACTTGGCTTCCATGTTGATCTACTTACATCTCCTCACTCATGTTTTTTTTTTTTACAGAGGTTTTAAGCCATGTGTTTTGTTCCCCATGTTAATCGCCCTGATTAACAGGGCTTCTTATGTCAGCATGTAGGGCTGGATGTGGTGCATTCCACTTGGATTACGAGGCAAGTGTAAACCACATCTTTCATCCCCTACAGAAGTGCAGTCCACGAGTGTTGCAGCTTTCCGAAATGGTGATTTTGGAGGTCATGTAGTTATGAGGTGCAATTTGGGCCATAATTCAGGAGTAGTTCTGCAGCTGAATTGCTCTTATAAAGACTACTAAAATGTTTTTTTTTTTACATTTTATTGTAATTAATTACATGTCTTCAACAGTTAACTCACAATCGCAAATTTTATATCTGCTTTAAATGTACAATAAAATATTTATTTCCTAAGTTTTCATACTCTTTAATATAAAAGTGATTTTTCTTAAACTAATAGAAATATGGCTGCATCTTTTAGTCATTGATACAGTAATTTCATAATAACTCATAAAATTGAGTTAAAATTAAAAAGATGCACAGTAAAAAAACAAGTGTGATATTGATTTGTGTTGAGGTCATTTTTCTGCCACTAGATGGCATAATTGCATTTGTAAGACGGTGACAGCTCAGTGCATTTTTATTTTCATATGAAGAGCTATCTAATGCTTGGCATGAAGTAACTTGTGAAATTCTGCACATTTTTAAAATAGTAAAATACAACTTGACACCAGTCTCCACAAATATATGCATTATTATAAAAATGTTTATTGCTAAATTTTGACCTAGACGTGTCTGCTGTGTTGCGACTGGAGTTCCCCCAGTACAGGCTTTTCAAGCAAGGGGCGGTCATTCTTAAATACAAACCCAATTCCCAAAAAGTTGGGACACTATACAAATTGTGAATAAAAACTGAATGCAATTATGTGGAAGTGCCAAATTTCAATATTTTGTTCAGAATAGAACATAGATGACACGTCAAAAGTTTAAACTGAGAAAATGTATCATTTTAAGGGAAAAATATGTTGATTGTAAATTTCATGGTGCCAACAAATCTCAGAAAAGTTGCGACAGGTAACAATAAGAGGCTGGAAAAGTCAATTGCACTTATACAATTACACAAAAAAACAGCTGGAAGACCAATTAACACTTATGAGGTCCATTGGCAACTTGATTGGAGTATAAAAAGAGCTTCTCGGAGTGGCAGTGTCTCTCAGAAGCGAAGATGGGTAGACAATCACCAATTCCTCCAATGTTGCGCAGAAAGATAGTGGAGAAATATCAGAAAGGTGTTTACCAGTGAAAAATTGCAAAAAGGTTGAAATAATCATCATCTACAGTGCATAACATCATCCAAAGATTTAGAGAATCTGGAACAATCTCTGTGTGTAAGGGATGCCCAGGATCTTCGGGCTCTTAAACGGCACTGCTCCTCAAACAGGAATGCTTACTGTAAGGGAAATCACAGAAAGGGCTCAGCAATACTTCCAGAAAACATTGTGGGTGAACACAATCCACCGTGCCAGCCGCCGTTGCCAGATGAAACTCTACAGTACAAAGAAGAAGCCATTTCTAAAGCAGACTAAGAAGTGCAGGCGTTTCTCTGGGCCACGGGTTATTTAAAATGAAGTGTGGCAAAGTGGAAACCTGTTTTGTGGTCAGACAAATCACAATTCAAAGTTCTTTGTGGAAAACAGGGGTGCTATATCATACTGACTAAAGAGTACAAGGACAACCCAAGTTGTTATCAGCACTCAGTTCATAAGCCTGCATCTGTGATCGTATAGGGTTGCATTAGTGCGTGTGGCATGGGCAGCTTCCACATCTGGAAAGGCATTGTCAATGCAGAGAGGTATATTCAGATTCGAGAACATAAGCTCCCATCCAGGCATTATCACTTTCAGAGAAGATCTTGCATTTCTCAATACGATAATGCCAGATCACATGCAGCACCAATTACAACATCATGGCTTCGTAGGAAAAGGATCCGGGTATTGAAATGGCCAGCCTGCAGTCCACTTCTTTCACTTATAGAGCACATTTGGCACATCATTAAGGGGAAGGTTCAACAAAGAAAGCCCAAGACAGTTGAACAGTTAAGAGAGATGTGTGTTAGACAAAAATGGGACAGCATTCCTATTTCTAAACTTGAGAAACTTGTCTCTTCGATCGTAAGAAGAGGGGATGCCTCACAGTGGTGAAAATGGCCTTGTCTCAACTTTTTTGACTGATGATTTGATTTGTTGACACCATGGAATTTAAAAGCAACATAGTTTTCCCTTAAAATTATACATTTTCTCAGTTTAAACTTTTGACCTGTTCTCTATGTTCTATTCTGAATAAAATAATAAAATTTGGCACTTCCACATAATTGCATTCAGTTTTTATTCACAATTTGTATAGTGTCCCAAGTTTTTGGGAATTGGGTTTGTACAAGTGAAATGCTCTGATAAATACAAGTGAAAAATGCTCTCTTAATTAGAGGGAAAGGCACAGATTAAGCTACAGTGCATACATCAAATAGACTTAATTTTGAACGATATTAGCATACTGTGTTTTAGGATCTGGTAGAAATTTCATCTTTAGAGCCGAAATTGTATTCCTGGTTAACAGGCATGACAAATTCTGATGTTCCTCAATTATTTCAGTTTTTAAGATCAATGACACAAATGTAAAAAGAAGCAGATAGTTTAAGATGGGCCAACTTTCGAAATGTTTTTAAGAAAGCCAAAGAAAACGCAACAAACCTACCGTTAGTTTTCATACTTCTAATTATAAGCTCCATGCAGCTATTGGTCAACTTGTTTCCTGTGTGTGTGCGTTTCCTGGCCTATGTTGTTCAGTAGTAGAAGTGCCTCTAAAGGGAAGGATTATCTGTCCAACACACAAGCTCTCACCGATTTACGCCTGTTTCCTGACTCCCCAGCCAGCTGCTCCGACCGATCCTTACATTCTTTCTCCACTCGCCTCCCTGTCCACTCCAGTTTTGTCCTCTCCTTGTGTTCTTTTGTTTTTTCTGCTGTTTTTCATCGAAGTGATGTGTTGTTCAGTGGGCTTCGCCAGGTCTTTGGGCCTGGCTCTGTTACCTCTGGCCCTTTGTTGTATCCTGGCCAATCTGCTCCTCTTGTTTCCTATGGGAGAAATGACATACATCCAGCAGGGGCGCCTGGCTAACTACATCTGGTACTTTGGTGGACTGGGTGGTGGAGGACTGCTGGTAAGTGGGAAAACAACAACAAAACATACTTTTTTATTCATTATCTGTATGGTATGGTCTTTAGAACAGAGAGAATAAATGATTTGGAAGTTTTCAGCTTTTCAATGTGCATTGCAAACGATTTAGTGTAACGAATACATACTTTTACTGTGATGTTCATAAATCTAACACTGTCTGAGGCTGGAAGGTAAACGATTGTGAATACCCAAACATTCAAATTGGTGTTGATAATTTTAGGGGGGGGGGGGGGATCATAGTGGTTGATAGATCAGGATAAAAGCAAGCTACGTTTTTGAAACCTGACTGGTTCTTCCATCCCACCAATTTGGTTGCTCACAATTACCAGCTGTCAATCTAAATGTAATTAAGCATTCACTGAAAATCCCGTCCGTCCGTCTTCTTCCGCTTATCCGGGGTAGGGTCGTGGGGGCAGCAGCTTTAGCAGGGAAGCCCAGACTTCCCTCTCCCCAGCCACTTCAGCCAGCTCATCCGACGGGACCCCAAGGCGTTCCCAGGACAGCCGAGAGACATAGTCTCTCCAGCGTGTCCTGGGTCGTCCCCGGGGCCTCCTGCCGATAGGACATGCCCGGAACACTTCCCCAGGGAGGCGTCCAGGAGGCATCCGAACCAGATGCCCGAGCCACCTCAACTGGTTCCTCTCAACGTGGAGGAGCAGCGACTCGACGCTGAGTCCCTGTCGGATGACCGAGCTTCTCACCCTATCTCTAAGGGAGAGCCCGGCTACCCTGCGGAGGAAACTCATTTTGGCCGCTTGTATCCGGGATCTTGTTCTTTCGGTCACGACCCACAGCTCGTGACCATAGGTGAGGGTAGGAACGTAGATCGACCGGTAAATCGAGAGCTTTGCCTTTCGGGTCAGCTCCTTCTTCACCACAACGGACCGATACAGCGTCCGCATCACTGCAGACGCTGCACCGATCCGCCTGTCGATCTCCCGCTCTAACCTACCCTCACTCGTGAACAAGACCCCAAGATACTTGAACTCCTCCACTTGGGGCAGGACCTCCTCCCCGACCCGGAGAGGGCACTCCACCCTTTTCCGACTGAGGACCATGGTCTCGGATTTGGAGGTGCTGATCCTCATCCCAACCGCTTCACACTCGGCTGCGAACCGCTCCAGTGAGAGCTGGAGGTCACGGCTTGAAGAAGCCAACAGCACCCCCCACAGAACTCCCCGAGGTACACGGTCAAACGCCTTCTCCAAGTCCACAAAGCACATGTGGACTGGTTGGGCGAATTCCCACGCACCCTCGAGGATCCTGCTGAGGGTGTAGAGCTGGTCCACTGTTCCACGGCCGGGACGAAAACCACACTGCTCCTCCTGGATCCGAGATTCGACCTCCCGACGGACCCTCCTCTCCAGCACCCCTGAATAGACCTTACCTGGGAGGCTGAGGAGTGTGATCCCTCTAAAGTTGGAACACACCCTCCGGTCCCCCTTCTTAAAAAGGGGAACCACCACCCCGGTCTGCCAATCCAGAGGCACCGTCCCCGATTTCCACGCGATGCTGCAGAGACGTGTCAACCACGACAGCCCCACAACATCCAGAGCCTTCAGGAACTCCGGGCGGATCACATCCACCCCCGAGGCCCTGCCACCGAGAAGCTTTCCAACCACCTCGGCGACTTCGACCCCAGAGATAGGGGAGCCCACCTCAGAGTCCCCAGACCCTGCTTCCTCAAAGGAAGGCGTGTTGGTGGAATTGAGGAGGTCTTCGAAGTACTCTCCCCACCGGTTCACGACGTCCCGAGTCGAGGTCAACAGCACTCCGTCTCCACTATACACGGTGTTAACGGTGCACTGCTTTCCTCTCCTGAGACGCCGGATGGTGGACCAGAATTTCCTCGAAGCCGTCCGGAAGTCGTTTTCCATGGCCTCACCGAACTCCTCCCATGCCCGAGTTTTTGCCTCAGCGACCGCCAAAGCCGCATTCCGCTTGGCCAGCCGGTACCCGTCAGCAGCCTCCGGAGTCCCACAGGCCAAAAAGGCCCGATAGGACTCCTTCTTCAGCTTGACGGCATCCCTTACCGCTGGTGTCCACCAGCGGGTTCGAGGATTGCCGCCACGACAGGCACCAACCACCTTACGGCCACAGCTCCGATCGGCCGCCTCAACAATTGAGGCGCGGAACATGGTCCACTCGGACTCAATGTCCCCCGCCTCCCCCGGGACAATGGAGAAGCTCTGCCGGAGATGGGCGTTGAAACTCTTTCTGACAGGGGATTCTGCCAGACGTTCCCAGCAGACCCTCACAGTACGTTTGGGCCTGCCTGGTCGGACCGGCATCTTACCCCGCCATCGGAGCCAACACACCACCAGGTGGTGATCAGTTGACAGCTCCGCCCCTCTCTTAACCCGAGTGTCCAACACATACGGCCGCAAGTCCGATGACACGACTACAAAGTCGATCATCGAACTACTGAAAATCCCTGGGATATGAATGTGCATGCACTAATGGATACAGGATTTACTGAAAATACTTGAAATGATCGCAATTTTATTAGTTAAATTATTTTAATGTACCATAAACCTTCTTTATTCCAACATTTTCATGAAGTTATTTTGGCATCATTCAATCTGCATGTGTTTACTTTTGTCCCCTGAGAACAGTGACGTTCTGTGTGAATAAACAGTTAATCCTTCTGCCCTGTACATGGTGCGGATCTGTGGGGTTTATACTCCCACTGAGCTGTTCCCTTTGTTTGGGTTTAAGGGGAGAAACAGATGAAGTTTATATTTTCCCACACAAGACTCACATTGTTGACTAGCGCAGCAAAGTTGGGTCTTCCTTACTCAAGATATCATTTCAAAGTTTGAATTGTATTTTTAAAGGCAAGGAAACAAGCAAAAGAAAAAAAAAGGCTTCACGGTGTCATGTTGAGCTGACTTTTAATGTTGAAAATCATAATTGGAGTTACTTTCATATCTGAAATGGTTTGTGTCCCATCGGCTTTCTGTCAGAATCTATATTTAGCCTACTTCCTCTCTCCTCTTGCAATTTTTTTTTTAAAAGCTCTTCCAGTCTCTCATTTGACTATATGACGTTATTGTGCTTGCATGTGTGCTTGGGAAAAAGCAAAACCTTGGGAACTTCACTCCCTCTCTTAGGATGTGATTGAACTTCCTGTGAGCAATAGGAGGGCACAGGGTAGAGAGGGAACCTTGGAAAACTACAAGGAATATGAAATTAGCATAATCATTCATCAATTGAAAAATATAGTTTAAAGGGGAAGTCAAGTAAAAAAAATGGTTTACATTTGTATGTTTACGAGTAAACATGACATTCTGATTAATATTGTGTTTGCGGAATATGTATTGAGCAGCAATATCCACCCGTTTTTGTCCATCTCAAGGGGCAGCCATTTTGCCACTTGGCATCAACTGAAAATTACATCACAGTTGCTCAGAGCTAATTTAACGACCAATCATGGCTTACCTGTTTTCTGAGTTTGGTCATGTGATGTTCGCAAGTTAAGTCATGATTGGTCGTTTTCAGAGCAACTGTGATGTCATTTTCAGTTGAAGGCAAAGGGCAAAATGGCCGCCCCCTAAAATGATAAAAACGGGTGGATTTTGCTGCTTGATTCCTATTCCACAAATACAATATGAATTAATAAATGCCATGTTTAGACTAGTAGGGATGCATAGAAGATATTATAGTAAGGAAAATTTTGACTTGACTTCCGCTTTACAATAGCCGTAATCTGCCTCCCTCATCCACACTGTATCCTATCTCTTCTTTTTTTGTAATCTAATGTATATTGTATTTTAGGGGATTACTCCATTACACATGACAACTTTATTTTCCTGTATCATTTTAGATGCTTGTCCCTGCTGTAACCTTCATCACTTTGGGAAAATGTAGTTGCTGTTGGAATGAGAGTTTAATGGTAAGATACTCACTTCACAGATGATTATTATCATCATCACATTATTATTTCACATCAATATTGAAATTGAATGCTTTTTGCATGTTCCCATTTCCTCAAAACACAGCACATACTGTTAAACAGTTGTATCAACAACTATATTACCCTACACCCTTTGGTAGGTGGTATGCTAATGCTAATCCAACCATGATAATTGAACAAGGGTCCTTTTGTAAGTTAACACGCAACACCGTGAGCTTGGCACACACAAGTCAAGCCACATGCGCAGCTGCTGTGTGTGTGCTGCTGCCTCTCTTATTTGTTTCATAATAAACAAATCGTATTAGACATTTAGGAAATAATATTAAGCCTCTTTAAATTGATGAAATGAACAAGAGTAGAAACTCCGAAATATCCAATGCTGCACTGACTGAATCTCTTCCAAGTAATTATATATTCCTGTTATTCTCCAGATGTGTGGATCAGTGTTGGCTGCCGTGGTGGGCCTGGTAGGGGCAAGCTACTGCTTCGTCATTGCAGGCCTTGCCTTGATGCAGGGTCCGCAGTGCTTCACTTCTCTTGGGTGGTCTTACCCCTTCGCAGATCAAGGAGGAAGGTAGCAAGATAGAGCCCATTATGACTCAGGCTGATGTGGTTTTACTTCATAAAGCAGCATAAACTACAAGATGCAACTGCATCTGTGATGTGAATGACGTAACTAACACTTATCTTTATCATAATGCAACAAACATTTGTTTATCCCTATTAGCAGGTTACTTTCAAGTTAATGGAGAATGATGTAAAATATTATTTGACTGATTAGATGGACTGCAGTCTTAAAATTCTTTGGGGAAAAAGTGACTGAAAGTTTTTTTTTTTTACTTCAAAAGAATCAACATACAATGGTACCTTGGAGTTTGAACATAATTCGTTCCTGCGAAGTGTTCAAAGTCCAAATTGTTCAACCTCCGAAATAATTTTTCCTACAGGAAATAATGTAAATGCAATTAATCCATTCCCAAGTTCCAAAAACAGAAAATTACTATTTTAATTTCTATTTATGTTTTATTTTTTTATTTTTTACATTTACAGTACAGTACAGTATTTAAACAATAAAAAAATATCTTACCTGACCTGTTGTGGTGTGATGGCATCAGTGGATGATAAATGCTATGTTAATGCTAGCTTTAGTTCAGTGCTGAGCTTGTGTATTTTACATTGGGCATATTGTTAGACTACTAAGCGGTCATTGCGTGCGTTGTTTAACGTCAGGCACATTGTTGAACAGCTAGGGGGTGGGGGTGGGGGGGACCTTGTGCCAGTATTTACAGAAGTAGTCATAATAGTTACAACGGCGCGATAATCTCCTTCCTAATTCCACTGTGGTTCGTAGCATTGTATGTTTTTCTTTGCTGCCACTGGCACTGTTGTCTTCCTTTGGGCCCATGGCGAAGAAAATTGGCGTGGAAAAATCAAAATGCACTCGCGAGTATGGAGCATCTCCGGGAGTATTCACGATCTGGCTGAAAATGAGCATTGTCTCAACTACCGCAACGTGAGCATTTGGCATTGCTCGGCTTCGCTCGGCTTCACTCGGCTACCCGTTTTCAAGGTACGTTCGACTTAGCTTGCTTTGCTTGGGTCGTCGAACTTTGAAAATATGAATTCAAACTCCGAGGCATTTTTTTGTCAGATTTTTTGATTTAAGTTAAAATTGTACGAGTTCTGAGACGTTCAAATTCCGAGGTTCCACTGTATTAGAAACACTTCTTATTCAATTACAGTGGATTCCTATACCATTGCAAACTGCAACCACAATAATAAATAATATTTAAAAATACCTTTCTGACAGAATCTCCTAAATAAATGTTGTAGGGGTGTGTAGGATTTACATCACTTGACATTCCATATGTACAGTAATTATAGCATCATATGAATTGATAAACAGAACTAATGACAGTTACTGGTCGTGCCTGAACTCGGGGGGCACCATCGGCACTTGTTCACATTAACGTCCAAGTCCCAAATAAACTCAAATCGCTCGCTTGTTGTACTTTTCCCGAAAAACGCTTCATAGTCCAAACATGTGAAAAATCCACTTTGATCAAAATATTCAATGTTTAACCCATTTGCTTCCAAAAACGTATACAAATATTCTATTTTAAACATTGCCATGGTCCCCAAAACGTATATACGTTTTTTATGTTGTTGTTCTATTTCGTCCCTCCCGCCCTGCCCTAGCTTAAAAACAAAAGTTACGTATGTAACTACAGTTCTATAAGTCCCGACTGACCACCAGGTGGCAGTGCTGAAACAACACGGAAAATCTCCCACGCGTCACTCGAGAAAGAATTCATAAAGGAAATGTCCATTGTTCCGGCTGATGTGACCCTCATGTATAAAGGAGGAGCGTAGCTGGAAACGTGTCTCTTTGAACTTTCTCGCTCTGTCACTCTGGCGGTGTTTACCGCTGTTCTTCGTCTCCGTATCCGTCGCTGGTGGCCTGTGATTGTGTTGATCAGGGCAGCGGGGTTTCCTGCCCCCCTTGGCTGCGACAGCTCAGTGTATTTTTCACTTTTTAATTATATGTATAAATGTTGGAGCTCCCCTTCCATCTTTGCATGGCTCCGCTCCTCATTGCTGAGTGAGGCTTCAAGTTCGTGGGTACTTATGATGGGAGTCAGCGACTGTTGATGTCTGTTTTAAAACTCGCTAGTGTGATACGGTTATGCGTATCTTTTTCGAACTTGTATTGCCTCTCAACCTATGCAACTCCGTCTATGGGCCGCCAGCCGCCTTGATGTTGGTTGATGGCTTCATGACGTCTACTACTTTATGACGCCACAAACGTTCACTTACGTGTTGCCATGAGCACTTGTGGATTTGTTTGTTCCGTTGGTGAAGAGGCCGATTTTCCGCCTCCTCTCCCACACGAAGATAGCAGCCTGTTGACTTGCGCACTCTCATTGCGCTTCGATTGGCGGCTGCTATGAACGACGACGCCTGTTGCAAGCAATGTGGTGGCTCCTTCTGGCCCGAAGAAGGATGCACTGACTGCTGTCTTGACTGTAACGCAGTAGCGACCGGTGCTGCGACGGTCCACACTCCGGTGAACACTACTGTTGTTGCGCCTCACCAGGACGCAGTGGCTGCCCAGGGGCGGTCATCGCCGACGGAGGCAATGGGCCCACCCTTCCCCGGGCAAAACGCAGGTCTGTTTCTCCTGCTGCCCATGATTATCGGATTAAGAAGAGTCGGGCTGACTCTCAGATTGCCTTGCAGTTGAGCCACTTTGGGTAATCAAAACCCTAATGCTTCTCAGGCCTCTGCAGTGGCGTTGCCCGATGCAGAGATGGACTTGCCGGATGCAACACTCCAATTGCCCTCCCAAGCGGACGACGTCTTTGAGGATGACGTCTCCATACGGGATTCTGGGCCATATTCGGGAATGGACTCCACTGTCCACTGCCCCGTCTTCTCCTCCATCTGACCGTTTTTCAGCTGGACAGGATTTGGTGTGTTCTGTTATGCTTATCGCTTTCTAACGTTTAATGTTGGACATGTCTGTTTTTTCTCAGCCCCAGACTGAGTGTGGCCTCTCTCCAATGGTCTACTCAACCGAGTCTTTTTGGATCCCGGAATCTCGTCTTTTTTTGACAGACCTATCGTGGAGGGGGGGGGGGGGGTCTGGAGCTGGGTTGGGGTGTATGGGGGGGGAGTGGTCGTGGGGGTAGCGGGGGCTGTGGACCGGTGGGGTGCCTGGCGGGCCTGCAGTGCCCCATCCTGCTCCGTTGGGTTGGGGGAGCGGGCCGTTTTGGGGTGGGGGGCGCTCCTGCTCCTGGGTTTGCTCTCCGGCCGGTGGCCCCTGCGGGGCCCGGGGGTTGTCCCTTGGCGCTGCCGTGGCCTGAGGGCCCCTGAGGTGTTGCGCTTGCTCTGTCCTAGCAGGGGTCGACTGCTCCCCTCTTTGGTGGAGATTTTCATGCATGCCAGATCCACCACACCAGCATCTATCGAAACTCACACAATCTGCTTCTTCCTCTGGTCGTTGAATCGGTGCAGGCTGGTGTCTGTGGATCTCACTCTGCTTCGTCTGTCCTTCCTTCCTTTCCTCAGTCTATCCTTTCGTCTCTTGAGGTCTCCCTGATTTGTTGGAATTTGGATGTTTCTGGGGTTGGTGAAGGACTCTGGTTGGTGGCCCGGTGGGTGGTGGGTGGTGGGTGGTGGGTGGTGTCTGGTCGGTGCTGGATTTCACTCTCCTTTCTTTTCTTTGGTCCTTCCTCGGGTCTCCTGATGGCCTCACAGCTCTGGCTGGGTTCTGAAGTGTTTGGTTTAGGTGAACGGTATGGGATTTTTAGGTGAACTAATGAATACACACTCACACGCACGCACACACGCGCACATGCACATACTCACCCACATACAAAATAAAAATTAATTAAAAAAAAAAAATCTAAAAAAAAAAAAAAAAGAACGAGCAATGATGATGACATGTCAAATCGGTAAAATTACCGAATGAACAATACTGAGCTCTCAGGAAAAAAAAAAAAAAGAAGGTCTGGTTGGCTCAGTCGCCCTTGCGTGAGCCCTCTCGGAAGGAACTGCGTCACCTCCCAGTGGTACCGGGTCATGTGTTCGGTTCTGCAGCGACTGGGGCCGGCTGGAGCACACAGTGTGTGCTGATGATGCAAGGAGTAAGTTCCCTTGCCTTGCCAGGCCCTATGCTCCGACAAACTCTAGCGGAGCTGCTCTCCTGGCCGCCCCTCTGTTACGTAATGTGCAGTCCTTTTGGCCTAAGGGGGGATACGGGCCTCGTCATCCCTCACAGGAACATGTCACGGACTTCCACTTCACTGTGTTGGAATACCTCCAATCTGTTTACGATAAGGGGCGTTCCCCTTCTACGATCAAGGTCTACGTGGCGGCCATTTCGGCCCGCCGTATTGCAGTGGATGGCAAGTCTGTGGGTTGCCATAACCTAGTGGCCTCCTTCCTCAGGGGTACCCTTCGCCTTCGTTCTAGGAACCCGCCTTGAGTTCCCACCTGGGACCTTTGTCTGGTGCTCGACGCATTAAGTCCCCTTTTGAACCGTTGGCCGAAGGGGAAATTCGCTGGCTGTCTCACAAGACAGTGTCTTGTGATAGCATCCGCTAAGTGGGCGGGGGAGCTCTGTTAGCCCTGAATTCCTTTGTTGGCACCCTGACGGGGCAGAGGTCAAATGCTACGTTTGTGCCAAAAGTTTTGTCTGGCTCTCAAGCCAACCACCCTATTTGTCTCGCTCGTTTTGCTCCACCGTCGACAGATGGGGTTGACGCCCCGGGGTTTTGTTGTCCTGTGAGGGCGCTCCGCTCTTATTTGGATGCTACGGCATGTTTCCGTGCATCCACTCAGCTTTTTGTGGCTTACGATAGCCCGAATAAAGGGGTTGCTGTATCCAAGCAACGCCTCTCACGTTGGATCGTGGAGGTGATTCAGCAGTCGTACCGGGTCTCTTGTCATCCCCCTCCTCCTGGGGTACGCAGTCACTCCACCTGGAGTGTGTCTACATCATGGGCAGTTCTGAAAGGAGTGTCCTTGGAGGACGTTTGTGTGGCTGCTTCCTTCTCCTTTCTCTTTCTCCTTGCACGTTCTCCAGATTCTACAGTTTGGATGTCACATCTCCTCATCCACTGGATGTGGTCCGGTGGAGGCCCCTCTGTGAGGTACACTTTCCCGGGTCTTCGTGACATCGCTGGTATTTGGCGTTCCGTGCTGTTTCAGCATCGCCACCTGGCGGTCGGGAGGGACGAAATAGAACGAAAGTTACGTATGTCACTACGGTTCTGAGTCCCGAACGACTGACAGCCTTGCTTGTCACTCAGGAACCTCGTGTTGGTTTGCGCAAGAAGGTTCTGAGAGACACGTTTACGGCTACGCTCCTCCTTTATACATGAGGGTCACGTCAGCCGGAACAATGGACATATCCTTTATGAATTCTTTCTCGAGTGACGCGTGCGCGTGGGGGATTTTCCATGCTGTTTCAGCACTGCCACCTGGTGGTCATTCGGGACTTATAGAACCGCAGTTACATATGTAACTTTTGTTTTTAAGCTAGGGCATACAGAAGGCTTTGAAGAAGTCGCTTAAGGCAAAGGTAGTTATTACAAAAAACGGCCAGCAGGTGGCAGCAGAGTGTAAGAGACCAGCCAGGGCTATGTTGCAGCAAGCTCTTTTCCCCAGTGTTTTCAATAGATTTGGTGAATATTGATGAAACTTAGCTATATTCTAATGCTAATTGCCGCAAAACGGAAACAGATAGAAATATACTTTGTTCCTAATGAAAGAAGAGACTAATCTTTCTATTGGTAGGTTCCATGTTTTTATAGCAATAGAACAATATTCAGCAGGCCTTACAAAATCTGTCAAAATCCAGTAAAACATCTGGGAGCGAAGGGGGTTGCTTAGATGAAAATGGCTGGGAGTGGATGAGTTAACTTAAGCACTTTAATAGCGCTTTATCTTCATACGTTTACCAAGCCATATTCACTTACCTCATAAAATGTATAATAAAAATAATAAAAAATAAATAGACAAACCTGCTATAAAAATGAATTAAAAGTACATAAATAATAAATATATAAATAAAAAATAACTATATATATATATATATATATATATATATATAATAATGAAAAAAGTATTCTCACCCCACAGGAAGGCTGGAGGATTTTAATCCGGAACATCAGAACTGTGAGGCAGTAGTGTGAACCACGAGACACTACACGACACTAACCTAGCCTCAACATTGTCCTACTGTGTATTAAAATATATATTTGTTCCACTTTATGGTCCTGCATTGTTAATGATTTTCGTCACAAATTGTCTGTTTCAGGTATCTCCTGCAGTCCGAGACGTGGTCTGTGTGCCTTCAGCCACTCCACATTGTCGAGTGGAATGTGACTCTTCTGTGCGTGCTGTTGGGTCTGGCTGTGCTAGAGTTCATCCTGTGCCTCTTACAACTGGCCAACGGTTTAGTCAACGCTGTCTGTCGGCCTTGTTGCTATAAGCAGGAGTATAGTTTGAATGCTTAGACACTAGCACCCAACATTGACATATGCCTAAATACACACTTGCATCATCTACACACTGAAGGCCACATGTCCACACAGGTGTCGACAGCTCAGTCCATTATTGTATTCATTTCAACACACCACACAGAAGCAATGCTTAGATTACACGATACATTATCAGTCCATGATATCCATGAAATGCACAAGTTAGAGAAGCACTCTGAGGATGACGATTTGAGGCCTGCCAACACTCCTATTTTGTTATAACGTGTAAAAATGTAGCAACTCAAAGACATCGATTAAGAAGACTACTCGACTACTACTGTCCTACTTCTCTCTGTCATTATAATTTGATTCATTTTTTCAGTTAAAATTGAAGAGTCTCTTAGCAACTGATGGGATAAAGTAAGCACAATTCAATCATCAAACTCTTGTTAGTTCACTAATAAATGTGAGATGCCTTGTACATTTTTTCTTGTGCGTGAAAGGCTGAAGTATTTGTCAGTTTGAATTCAATGTGCCTTCTTGTGACACATGTATTGTGTTGCGGAAGGAGGTATTTGTTCTATCCACTATTGTAGCATTAGTTCCGGACTACAAAATGTGTGTTTGTTTGTACATTTGTTCCTATTTTTGAAATACTTTGCCGTGGCTCCTAAATGCTAGTTCAATGTTAAAAAATGTTTATACATAGATATATTTTAGCGACATATTTTTATAATGCATGTTTGTGTTGCCATAAATAAAAAATATTTTCATTTCAAGCATATATGCATGATGGAGCACCAACTGCTGTGTTGTGTAATCAATTTCTGGGTTAGAGTTGAGGGGTTTCCACAATTTCCAACTCTAGAGCCATACTGACACATAAAGTAAATGTTAGTGGTAGTTTTTCTTGGTGAAGGGTTTTGGTATGCTCATTTGATAGAGCCCAGCAGTCCCTGCAAAAACAAACTATATTATTATTATTAATAATTAAAACAACAACAATCAAATACACCAGAAATATAACATGAAATAAAATGTACGTGAACTTTGTTATTTTACTGGTGTATGTTTTGTGGACAGTGCTTTGGTAAATCTGCGGTTGTTGTTGAGGTGATATTTAAATTAAAGTTGAGTGGAAAGAAATCAGGGTGCTAAGTCCAAACAAAGTGACAAGATGGGCACACCTGGAATAGACTTGAGTGTCTAGAGGCATCTGATTGGTAGACACAAGAACAGGGCTGACAAGATGGAGGAGACAAAAGCCTAAAGAGCAGATAAGACATGAACAAGAGACAGCTAAAAACAAAATTAAGTCAAATCAAAACAATGCAGAGATCAACAAAAACAGAGGTTGTGAACATTTTCAGATTAAACATTATTCAGGTTGTTTTTTTTTGTGCAAGTTGTGCAAGTCGAACAGGAGTTCATGGTGGTGGTTGGTCAGTGAACCCTCTTAGCATTATTGACATAACAGCAGTCAGACATCTGAGCAAGCATAAAGTCGGAGTGGTCAAAACATCACTCAGACACACTGACAGACTGTAAAGAGTAGAAGTTCTCTCTCAATATGCAGCAGTCGGTGTTGGTTTTATTTCTACTGTGCTGTGCATCAGTAGGCATTTCTGGAATGAGGCGAGAATATTTCCTCAGGATAGAGGAAGTTAATTGGAACTATGCACCGAGTGGGATGAACCTCATACAGAATCACACAATCCAGGAAGATGCGTAAGTCTTTCCTTTTTCCGTGATGTATTTGTAGCTACTAACTGTGGACTGTGAACCTTAATGGATGGTTGAAGTCATGGCCATTGAAAAAGTAGTTTGCATAGCTGACCTTTCTATGTAATTGGTGTCAATTCCCACTCAATATAATGTGCTGGCTTAGATGTACAGTGGGTACAACATTTACAGTAAATATATTACTGAGGAGAGCACAGGTCTCACTAAGTCAATACAATCGCCCTCCAGAAGTCAGTGAAAATGACAACCCTCCCTGTGCTTTTTTTGAGGTTTCTCCAAGTCATTTTGGGTTAGTTTGACTGAACCTTGGGTAAAAAATGGTCTCATTTTGTATAAAACAACAGAGAAAGTTGGGTCAAATCATCAATTTGTCTCAATTTCACACCACTTTCTGGGTGTTTTTGCAAAAAGAAAGAAAGAAGTAATTTTGTATAAAAGTTGGTCAGATCGTCTATTTGTCTCAATTAAGCCAAAATTACCCAAATAGAGGATTTGACCTAACTTTCAGGTTTTTTTTACTTTAAAAAAAAAAAGAAGAAGGTCATTTTGTACAAAACAACCCAGAAAGTTTTTTTGTCTCAATTTCACCCCACATTCTGGGTGTTTTAGAAAAGAAAAGAAAAAAAGTAGTTTTGTATAAAAGCTGGTCAGATCGTTTACTTGTCTCAATTAACCCAAAATGACCCTAATGGAGGATTTACCCAATTTCTCAAAAAAGAAAAAAAAAGGTAATTTTCTATAAAACAACCCAGAAAGTTGGGTCAGATACTCTCTACTTGGGTCATTTTGACACAATTTAAGGTATATATATATATATATATATATATATATATATATATATATACAGTATATATATATATATATATATATATATCATTTTGTACAAAACAATCCAGAAAGTTTTTTGTCTCAATTTCACCCCACATTCTGGGTGTTTTTGAAAAAAAAAGGGGAAAAAAAATAATTTTGTATATACAAGTTGGGTCAGACCATCTATTTGTCTCAATTTCATCCCACTTTATTGGTGTTTTTGAAAAAAAAAAAGGCATTAAAAAAAGTAATTTTGTATAAAATTGGTCAGATCGTCTACTTGCCTCAATTAACCCAAATTGACCCAAATAGAGGATTCACCCAACTTTCTGTTTTTTTTTTCTTTAAAAAAAAGAAGAAAAAAAAAAGATAATTTTGTATAAAACAGAGAAAGTTGGGTCAAATCATCAATTTGTCTCAATTTCACCCCACATTCTGGGTGTTTTTTTAAAAAGAAAAATAAGTAATTTTGTATACAAGTTGGGTCAGATCGTTTATTTGTCTCAATTTCACCCCACTTAATTGGTGTTTTTGAAAAAAAAGTGATTTTGTACACAAGTTGGGTTAGATCGTTGATTTGTCTCAATTTCATCCCACTTAATTGGTGTTTAAAAAAAAAAATGCATACAAAAAAGTAATTTTGTCTAAAAGTTGGTCAGATCGTCTACTTGTCTCAATTAACCAAAAATGACCCAAATAGAGGATTTTCCCAACTTTCCGTTTTTTTTAAAGAAAAGAAAAAAGGTAATTTTGTATAGAACAATCCAGAAAATTGGATCAAATTGACCCATAAAGTGGATCAGTCCATTTTTGATCCACTATTGGGGATTACTTTTGACCCAACTGTTTTTAGAGTGTACATGACTTGTTGGTTTGGATGTCACCGCAGAGAAGCTGTAGTCTTTTTGAAGAAAGGCCCCCAGCGAATCGGCTCAAGCTACAAGAAGGCTATTTATAAGCAATACAGTGATGCAACATACAGAACAGAGGTTATGAAACAAGACTGGTTGGGCTACCTGGGACCCCTGCTGATGGCTGAAGAAGGAGACACTTTGATTATCCACCTACGAAACACCGCGTCCAGACCATACAGCATCCATCCCCATGGATTGAACTACAGCAAAGGCAGCGAGGGTGAGCAATAAAATGTCTTGTTGTCAAATCCATTCGAGGCATATTACAGTGAGATCTTGTCTTTGTGTGTGCTTCTTTTCTTAGGGGCATTTTACCCAGATGGCACCCCACCAGAGATGAAGGGAGATGACTCAGTGGCTCCTGGTACAACAGTAACTTATGAATGGACCCTACGACATTCCCACAGCCCAAAACCAACAGAGAGCAACTGCCTGACCAGATTCTATCACTCCCATGTGTCTACTCCAAAAGATATAAACTCAGGATTAATTGGACCCCTCATTCTCTGTAAGACAGGTACTTGGTGAATTTGATAAGTGGCGTTTCTGTGTGGAGTTTGAAGGTTCTTCCCACAGTTGCAGGAGTTGTTTAGGTACTGTCGCTTCCTGTTGCAGCCCAAACACATTTGTATTATGTTAGTTGAACAATGTGGTGTGTGTGACTTTGAATTGTTTTATGTCTCTATGTGGCAGCGTTGTGATTGACAGGTGATCAGTCCAAGGTATAAAGTCAGATGAGCTAGGTTCCATAGCTCTCCTGTAACCCTGAACAGAAAAAACAAAAAATAGCAACAAGCTGTTTTCCTCACAGTTCCCAAACAGATTTGTGAATAATGATGAAACTTAGCTATATTCTAATGCTAATTGCTTGAAAACGGAAACAGATAGAAATATACTTTTTTTCTCCTGTTAAAAGAAGTATAGTAATAGTAATAGAACACAATATTCTGTGGGCCTTGCAAAATCTGTCAAAATCCAGTAAAACAGCCGGGTGCGAAAGGGGTTGCTTCAGTAAAAATGGATGGGAGTAAATGAGCTAATAATTAAGAGAAGGGTGCAAATGTATGTTGCATACAAGACTTTATGTAGTATTTTCTGGTACTGCATCGTAGTGTGACTCAGTGAAATCATGTTACAGTGTAAAAAATTCACCGGAATTTACCAATAGGAACAGTTTGCAGTTTTTCTAGCTGCTGCATGTATTGGAAATCCAATTGTTGATGAAAAAAGCAGTTGTGCAAAGTGCAAAACATTGATGAAAAATGATCAATTGAATTATTGAGTTAACCTTTATCTCTTTTGTGTAGGAACTCTGGACATACATGGCGACACCTCAGCAAACTACATTTATGCTCTGATATTCTTGGTGTCAGATGAAAACTTCAGCTGGTATCTAGATGACAACATCAGGACACATATAACAAACCCTGCAACTGGCCTGAAACAGGATGAAGATTTCATCGAGAGTAATAAGATGCATGGTGAGAAAAGAGGGCCAATTTCCGTACAGATTCCAGCTACCCTATACAGTATGTTCTCAAACTGTACAAACTGGGTTGCAGGTATAAATGGATTTCTGTATGGTAACCTACCTGGACTGAGTATGTGCCAAGGGAACAAGATCCACTGGTATATGATTGGCTTAGGAAATGAGGTAAATCAATCATCATGGCTGGTGACTCTAAAGTTACGTGCCAAACCCTATTTCCACCAGCCAATCACCCCAAGTGAACATTTTTCTAAATTTAGTTTTCTTTGCCCCTAAACATAAAGTAACAACAGTATGTCTATGGCAGTATTGCTATTTTAAGAGATTGATGCAGGCCTAAATTTTGGTGGCGTTAGGTCGTAGTTGATTTTTATAGTGAGCGTCTATGGGTAGGAAGGCAGAATGCCAATATAATACAAGATACTGTGGCGATTGTTTTTATATTTTCAGAGGTTGAACTGGGCATACGACTGTAACTTACCTACATAAGTTTCTTAAAGTAGCAATATGATCGGTTACAATTGGTTGTAGTTTTCTGAAACTAAGCCACGTCCGAGCTTCCCCGTGCTGCCCTTTCCTGATAAAAAATGTAGTCTTTAATCCCGCCGAATCGCTCAAATCCACTTCTGTTTTAGTTGTGTCACAGGAAAACAAATTAAATGAAAAGTAAGCCTGCTTTAATAAAGTTTAAAACGCAGGAAGAGCATCCCTGTACGAAACGGTGGCTTTAATTTCTCGCCTACCACATTGTTCTAGTCGCTGTAAACGATGATGCGCACAATGATCACTTAGCCTCCGGGTTTTGTGAAAAAGGTCTATGCCTCTCGCATAGTAAATATGAATTTTAACACGCATTTGGCGGCCGTTAATTTAGAGCCCTGCTTACAGAGGGTACTACAGAGGATATCATCAGTCGAAACTATATAAACTGCATGGAACATCTCTAACCACCATTCTTCTCCACCTGACAGGTGGACATGCATTCAGTTCATTTTCATGGGCAGATTCTGACAAGTGAAAATCACCACACTGACACAGTCAGTCTTTTTCCCGGCTCGAGCACCACAGCTGAGATGGTAGCAGACAACCCTGGACACTGGCTGCTGACGTGCACTGTTAATGATCATCTGAGTGGTGGGCTCTCTTTCTCCCTATACAACTTAGTGCTGCAAAATTTACTTTGAAAAAGTAACTTAGTTACTTTACTGATGGCTTACTTTTAAAAGCTACTTTAGTTACTTTACCAATTACTTGATTTAGAAAGTAACTAAGTTAGATTACAAATTACTTTAATAGTTACATTCAGCAGATGCTGACAACCCTAATTAACATAAAAAAGCCTCCCGTTTTTGCCACTTTACTGAATTGGAAGTGCATTTTTAACAGTGTGCGTGTATGTGTGTACGTGTGTGTGGAGGGGTGGGTGGGTGTTGTATTTAGCGCCATCTAGTGGTGAATTAATAATTCATTATTTTTTTAAAAAAACACTATTAATTTCAATAATATCACATCAACATACATCTTTTTAGAGCTGCTGAACGCAGAAAACTCAATTTTGAATCACTACTGTCGCCTGTGGCTGAAAAATAAAATTGCACACACCCTTCTTCACGTACACAATGCACACGACACATCCGCAGACAGATGGCCGGAAATTTTAACCCGAATCTAGTCTAAAAACTATTGGCCAGAGGCTTGCAGGAGTAGCAATTGTGAACAGTTAAGGTGTTAATCTGCTAATTAGATTTTCAGTCATAAATAATCAAATAAAAAGGCTTTTGTAAAGATATTTTGTGGCAAATTGTTACAAAGAGCAGCTTTAAATATCATTGTTAGGCATAGAATGAGACACAAATCCCACAAGACGAGATGACTCACAAGATTGAGTCCAAAACGAGACGAGATTTTTGCAAAATTTGTAATAAAAAAATGCCTAATATAAATTTTCCAGTTTTCAAAATGTTTTCTATTTACTGAGCAGACAGAAAAGAAAATCCAAAATGTTGATATTCGGATATCCTACTGAAAATTCTATTAAATATTTGGACAAAAAATGAGATAGGTCTAGTAATTGCTTATATTACATAGGCTGACATGTTTCACCGCTAATTTTTGTTACGGTTACCCGAAAGAGAAGGACTTCATGAAAGTAGTTATCCTCTGTTGGTGCTTGAAGCTAGTGTTGGACCCAATGGGTCAAGCGCCGTTTACCTTCCACAACTGTGGCCTGCAGGTGAGTCCCGTGATT
This sequence comes from Vanacampus margaritifer, assembly GCF_051991255.1. Taxonomy (NCBI): domain Eukaryota; kingdom Metazoa; phylum Chordata; class Actinopteri; order Syngnathiformes; family Syngnathidae; genus Vanacampus; species Vanacampus margaritifer. The sequence goes on from NC_135444.1 coordinate 2,437,334, forward strand.
TGGGCTCCCGCCGCTTGTCTCCCTCTTCTTTGCTCTCACTAGGTTTGCTAGCTTCTCTTGTTTAGAATATATATATATATATATTCTACTAGCCACTCTTGCTCGCTGCTCCCGCTAGCTGGGCTGCTTGCTCGCTCATTCCAAATAATAATTGTTAGCAGGCCTATTTGGTGGTAGCCTCGCAAAGTGTGGTCTCTCTGAGGCACTGTAGTGCGAGTGCTTCAAAATCACTGCATTCATTAGTTCACCTTTAGATGGCACTCAATAACACACACTGTCCATTTATGTTTTGATTCAATTAACTGCTTCCGTGCTCCTGGAGGTGGATTAATTGTATTTTGCTTTTGGTGGTTAAAGGTGTTGCCCAGCTGAAATTGCAGCATCACTTTCTTATCAAAGTAAATAAAGGTGACATAGAAACATGCGAGTTTGATGTTTAACTTTAGTCTGATTACATGGCTGGGAAAAGTAACGCGTCAGATTTGTCGCTACAGGAGTAACCAAACACATTATCTGCGAGTCACCAATTGTGTTACTCACTTGACTGTTATGACTTTTGTTTTTATGAAGGTGGTATGCAGGCTATATTTGAGATCAGAAAGTGTTTTCCAAATGTCCACAAACCTCGTCCGCATGGTCAGCTAAAAGAGTTCTTCATTGCTGCGGAAGAAGAAGTCTGGGACTATGCTCCGACATTGCCAACGGACAGGTTCAACAAAACTCACACACACACGCACACACACGCAGGTTTGTTTAACTATCTTTGTGGGGCTCTCATTGACAATGCATTTCCTAGCCCCTTCACCTAACCCAGAGGTGGGCATCGAGGGCCGGAGCCCTGCAGGTTTTGCATGTTGCCCCTCTCCAACACAGCTGATATATAATCAGCAAGCTCTGCATAAGCCTGAAAACGATCCTGTTGATTGGAATCAGCTTGTGTTGGAAGTGAGAAACCTCCAAAACCTGCAGGACTCCGGCCCTCGAGGACCGAGATTGCCCACCTCTGACCTAACCCCAACCATAAAAAAATGATTGCCTATCCCCATTCCTTACCCTAACCTCAACCATAACCCAATTCAAACCTAAACTCTAAAACAAAGTCTTGACCCTCAAAAAGAAGTCTAAACTTGTGGGGCCCAAGCAAAATGGCCCCACATGGACGGGTGGGCCCCACAACTCTGTGAAATCCCGAAATGTTAACCCCACTATGTAACACACACACACACACACACACACACACACACACACACACACACACACGCACACACGCACACGCACACGCGCGCACACACACACACACACACACACACACACACACGTAGTAGAGCTGTGTGTCTTTGTGCAGTGAGGCAGACATGTTTGTGACCAGAGGTAGCAATCGTATTGGAAGTCGCTACAAGAAGGTTCGCTATGTGGAATACACTGACAGCTCCTTTCTGACAAAGATGCTACGCAGCGTAGAGGAGCGACACCTTGGACTTCTGGGTAATCTTGGCTGGTTTGTATTACCAGATGGACCACAATAAAGAATGGATAATTTATATGCACTGAATGATTATGTAGTACAGAAAACTCACTAATAGACTGTATGATCCTATTATGACGCAATGAGCCATTTAATGCCACATACATACAATATTTGGGGTGGAATGTCTACTGTTCAGCAGTAGACTTTACAAATACTGTATACTGCATGACTGACATGCTAATTACATCCCTAAAACTGTTACTGTTTGCAATTGTTATCTGCCTGTAATTCACTGATACGTTAATAATTGTTGTGCTTAAAAGCTCTGGAGACATAGATATTTTTTGCAAATGCCACCTCGACCAGTTTCCATATGTACGACGGCGTATTATGGCCTCGTCTAATTTTAAAAAAAAATTCAGAGAGTTAATATTCAGAGAAAAAACTCGCAAATTTGCCACTTTATAAAGGCGCAAATTTGTGACTTTTGAAACTTACGACAAATACACGTAGCGTAGCTATAGTCTAATGTGAGGATTCGTTGGTAGTAAATGGGAAACTGTTTATAAAATAAAAAGGCACGATGGAGACGGATTCATTCTTAATTTAAACTTTACAGCTAGAGAGACAACACTTCCTGATCCCCTATCAGCTGACTAACACTAACCAATCAGAAGCTAGCATACTAGGTAAATGCAAGTGAATGACGGAGAGCAGCAGATTAGATACTTGTACAAAAAATAATCCTAAATGTATGAATGTGTAAATGATAATTCTGGAAACATAAGTGTACAAGTAAATATTTATTTTAACAAATTAACTTAAATGCTTGATCTTCAGGGTGTGGACCTTCGCAAAGTGAGGCATCTTCTGTCGCTGGCCCTACCCAACGCTTCAAAGAGCAAATGCTTAACATCATATGGCAAAAGCAATTAAATACTATCTCCTTATTTGAAAGCCCGACCAAAAAGTATTGGCACAAACATCCGAGTAGTACACTACCTATTTCTCATAAGTTTCTGAGTTTTTTCCTCGCAAACCTGACACTTTATAAAGTGGCAAATTTGCCACTTTTCTCGGAATATTGCCTCCACCCTCTATAAATAAAAAAGTATACGTGGCCCTAATACGCTGTCGTACATTTGAAACAAATTGAAAACATTCTGATTGTGTGTCTCCTCCAGGTCCCGTGCTGCGAGCTGAAGAGAAAGACACCATCAAGGTGGTCTTCAAGAACAAAGCCAGTCAGCCTTACTCTATACAGCCACATGGCGTACAGTACAGCATCGAACAGGATGGGACGCTCTACCACAATGAATTAGAAGGTTTTAACACTGTTACTGTATTAACTTTCATTTCAAGTGAATGAAAACCATTTCCTGTCCATGATTGTTTATACTGTATTTGATCTTCATTCATTTAGAGTCCTACACTGCAAAAAAATTAAGGGAATTAAAACATGAACAAAGTAAGTGATGTGATTGTCCATATAAGAAAAATCCCTTATGCATTTTTTTGAGAAAACTAACACACTGATATTGCATTCAACAGGGATAGTGACGCCTCCTCCAGCTGCTCTGGTGGGACCAGGGAAGACACACACTTATGAGTGGTTTGTGCCTGTGGGTGCTGGACCGGTGCAAGGGGAGGCTGACTGTCTGACATACCTGTACTACTCAGCGGTAGATCCTGTTAAAGACACAAACTCTGGACTGGTCGGACCAATGCTTGTCTGTCGACCTGGTTCTCTTAAGAAAGGGATACAGGTAAAGGAAAGGAAGTGTGCATTTATTTTTTTTTGTTATCGCTTTACAATAAGTGTTCCCTTAAAAGAGGCTTTGATGCAGGAGTGAAAAGGAAAAGGTTCATAGTCGGTAATGAGATGGGCTACAGTATGTTGTTGGTTTATAGGGGTAGTAACAAAAACCAGGAGATTGAAATGGTGACAGAGTTGAAGATGCTGAGATTCTCTTTAGGTGTGATGTAACTGTAGCACAGACTGAAAGCTAGAGAGGTCAGCTGGAGAGGGTTAGGACATGTACAGAAGAGGGACATCAATAGAACAATGATGGAAAGGGAGCTGCCAGGTAGGAGGTAAGTGAAAGGCCAAAGAGGAGATTCAGAGATGTGGTGAGGGAAGAAGACTTGCAGATATCTGGAGTTCAAGCAGAAGATAAAGAAGACGAGAAAATGGAAGAGGATGACACACTAGTGGTCACTCACCAATGAACATGGTTAAGTTGAAAGATAAAGAAGGTGAAGGAAATTCCATCCATCCATCCATCCATTTTCTTTACCGCTTGTCCTCACAAGGGTCGCGGGGGTTGCTGGAGCCTATCCCAGCTGGCTTCGGGCAGTAGGCGGGGTACACCCTGAACTGGTTGCCATTCAATTGCAGGGCACACAGAGACGAACAATCATACTCACAATCACACCTATGGACAATTTGGAGTGTCCAATCAACCTGCCATGCATGTTTTTGGAATGTGGGAGGAAACCGGAGTACCCGGAGAAAACCCACGCAAGCACGGGGAGAACATGCAAACTCCACCCAGGAAGGCCGAAGCCCGGACTCGATCTCACGTCCTCAGCACTGGGAGGCAGACGTGCTAACCAGTCAGCCACCGTGCCGCCGTGAAGGAAATTGAAACGGAAATTTTTTACATTATCTGCAAGTTAAAAATATGATAAAGAAAAAAATTCCAACACTTCGGGGTACGCTCCAACCGCCTGTTTTAGCTAAAGATATTAACAAGCTTTCTCCGACAACAACAAAAAAACTTTCAAAAATATACAAGTTACTTTCATATACTGATAAAATGTCTTTACCCATCTCGAAATGGAGACAGACTTGTCTATAGCACCGGAATCTGACTTTTGGATTCAAGTTTGTGAAAACGCATTTAAAATGACAAAACACACAAATTTACAACTTATCCAATATAAAATTATTCACAGAACATACATTACTCAATATATGATGAAGAAAATGAGACTCTCAGACTCCGACATTTGTCTCCAATGTTTACAAAACACTACAGACGCTTATGTTCATGCTTTATGGTTATGTACTCCGGTTATGTATTTCTGGACTAAAGTCTTAGAAAAACTTTCCGCTATTTTGGACTGTAGGATACCTTTATCTCCAAACTTGTGTTTGCTAGGTGACCTAACAACAACTGACTTACCACATAAACAATTTCAATCTACACTTGTAGCCCTTACTATCGCTAAAAAAAACAATTCTTGTTAACTGGAAAAATAAACAAACTCTGAATATCGACCAATGGTCTAACCTCTTCATAAATCACATCTTAATGGAAAAAATATCTGCCTCAAATAAAAACCAAATATCAAAATTTATAGAAACATGGTCTACGTATATAGAATTTTTTAACCTAATTCTGGTTACTTAATTCTGCCTGTTAGCGAGAGCCACCACATCGTGATAACTTACATTGACGTTTCTGCATTTGGCAATTTATTATTATATTATATTATTAGTATGGGATTTTTTTTAATAGGTTTTAGGTTAACTAATGAATACACACACGCTCGCACGCACACACACACGCACATACACATACTCACCCACATACAAAAAAAAAAATATATATATATGTATATATATATATAAAAAATAATAATAAAAATAAATAAAAAAGGAGAGCAATGATGACATGTCAAATCGAATGAACAATACTGAGCTCTCCATAAAAGAAAGGTCGTTCATTATTTACAACATAATTATAAACTTAAATTAATATTTAAATTGGTATCGTTATTGCAAAGTGGTATAAATGACCTTTTTTTGTGCAGCTGAACCAAATATTGAAAATTGTAGTACATAGTTTATAAATGTGTATGGGTGCCATTAACTCATTCACTGCCAGCCATTTTCACAGAAGCAACCCCTTCTGTCTGATTTTGCAAGGCCCACAGAATATTGTGTTCTATTGCTATAAAAACATGGAACTTACTAAAAGAAAGATTAAAGTCTCTTCTTTTGTCAGGAAAAAAAAAGGAATCTGTTTCCGTTTTGCAGCAATTAGCAGTGGAATATAGATAAGTTTCATCAAAATTCACATTCCTGGTGAAAACACTGACAAAAAGAGCTTGTTGCAACATGGCCCTGGCTGAGCTCTTATACTCTGCTTTTTTTGTAATAACTACCATTTCTTTAAGTGACCTCTTCAGGTCAGAAGCTGCAAAGTTTTCTGTATGATCTTGCATAAAAAACACATAAAAAAAGAGTAAATATACGTTTTTGGGAGTGAAGGGCAAAGTATTAAAACACGTGTTTACACGTTTTTGGGTTTGAATGAAATAAGATCATTGCTACACTACTCATCAAGCATTTTGATTGATTGATTTTTTGAATGCAGCTTTTTTATGTAATGCCACATTTTCAGCTTCCTTTCTTTTCTGTCCACCTTGTAGAAGAACTATAAGAAAGAGTTTCACCTACTGGCCACAGTGTTGGATGAAAATTTGAGCTGGTATCTTGATGATAACATCCGTGCCTTCACCACAGCTCCTGCCACTGTTAACAAGGAAGATGAAGGCTTTATTGAAAGCAACAAAATGCATTGTAGGCATACCGAACTTCAACTTTTTCTAAATTAGCTGCATGTAAATAATAAACATACGGGTCACTCCATATCAATTCACAGAAATCCCCAGTGACACCCCTTCAATTTGCCAGATTTTTATTCCATTAGTGCCTAATGATGTTAAAGGAAAGAATTCGAAGTTTGAGCCATCTAGCTCAAAACAGTTTTTGAATTATGGACCTTCAAAGTTTGGGTGCCACACCCACTTTTGGGATCCGGATCATGCATTTTGTGGGTCAATATCTTGGAAATGTTTTTTGTCAAAATGTAATTGCATTAAAGAGTCCACTTTTAAAGGGTTAATATCTCCAAAAAAAAATAGTACACCTGTGCTATTTTTAAGCACAGTGACACGACGTGGCAGATTAAGATTAAAACTCCTCGTTTAGAGGGAAAAAACAAAGGCTATTAAATGTTAAATTTAAGGCCCTCCAAAAGGGAGGATGTCTAAACTACAAACAATATCACTCTTTAACTAAAACTATACTGTGTCTATACAAAGTTACAAACCAAAGTTCACACAAGAGACAGGACAACAAGGCTGAGGACTGACTGGCTCTGACGAAAACACTTTGGCCCAAGACAGGGGAGACGCAGACCATTTAACACATGAGGGTAATGGGGAAACAGGTGGACACAATCAGGAATCAGGATTGACACTGACACCACATGAGGAAGAGCAAGTGACCTGAAACGAAAGGAGTCAGAATTTTCAAAATAAAACAGGAAATGACAAGACAACCTCACCGCGGTGTGACACACAGGTTCTGATAGACATGGTCATAATATATAGATATATCAATTCACAGGTCTGTACCTACCTTAAAACAAAAATATTCCAGCCTCCAAATATGGTAAAAAAAAATTGTGTGCAATTCCCAAAAGTGGGCGTGGCACCCAAACTTTGAAGGACCATGAGTTAAAACTTCGGATTCTTTCTTTTGACATCATAAGGAACTAATGGCATAAAAATCAGGCAAATTTGAAGAGGTGTCACTGGGGAGTGCGTGTCAATAGACACGAAATGACCCATACATGAACCAAATGACTTAGCCTTCAGCAAAAACAAAAGTTCTAACATTTCATGATTATTTGATACATTTTAGTCAAAAACGCATTTTTTTAACTGTTGTGTCATTTTGTGTCTCTCAGCCATCAATGGGTTTGTGTATGGCAACCTCGAAGGCCTGACTATGTGTAAGGGGGACAAAGTCACATGGCACCTGTCAGGACTTGGTTCAGAGACAGATATCAACAGTCTTTACTTCCAGGGAAACCGCTTCATCTTTCGCCAGAACAGACAGGATACAATTTCTGTTTTTCCACACATCTCACGCACCGTGACGATGGAGCCAGACAGTATGGGTGCGTGCCTCATCATTGTAACAAGAATAAAACATGAGCTCTAACATTTCTTTGCGGCCAGCAGCCAATAGTTTTGAAGTTATACATATTTTAACTCAGTGGTGGCTTGTCAACAAAGGGTGCTAGGACGGTGCCCAGCTGAGTCATCTTAAAATAGACAACAATTAAATACTGTACTAATAAAGTAATACATAAACTAATAAAAATACCATACTTGAAAATAGAGCATGTGCGATACATGAGATTTTGGTATCGAGTGATATCAAGTGAATACTGGTGCCAGTATCGCTGATACTGATACCAAGTACTTTTAGGTTAATAAAATGTGGTATTTTGAATGTTTTTGTTTGATTATTTGATTTTTTGCAAATTAAACTTTCTTGTTGGCTTCTTAAATATGCTATAATGCAATATCCTCAATGAAAACATACCTAGACTGTTGTTTAAAGTTACAATGTAGTAATAAGTAATAATCTTCATATTCGAAGTCCCTGTCGCTCTTCAGCACTCAAACAAAAGTCAGACATCGATGTTCCTCTAGTTAAGACACATAATACGTTACTTACATGTTGTGTTACACTAATACCTAGTTCAACGAGTATTTGGAAAAGCTCAAACGAAGCATAATTGCGCGAGGGACCCATGAGAAACCAAAATAAATAAATGCAAAGGATTGATACTAGCTCTTTGGTATCAATACGATACAGATACTCACTTAAGTCTTGATTTTATTGATACTTGGCTCGATCTGCACAGCCCTATTAGACATATAGAGAACAACAACCGTTGGCTGAAACTATTATTAAAAGTTTGACTTGCGTTATCGGTCTTTGTGTAATACAAACATATTGGACACCTTGGGCTGCTAAATTCCACCGCCCACAGCCAGATTTAGTTTAAATGGCAGAGCTGGGCATTCTGTCAGTACTCACCGACAGATGAGGAGAAACTTTTTTTTTTAATTACAGGGTTTTTGTCTGTCAGTGTAATAGTCATTAACTGGATCAAGTACCGGCGGAACTCTCAGTCCACTGACAGATCACCCATTTTGTTGACGAATGACGCACAGTCCATTAGTACTGGTGGATTGCCCATGTTTGTCTGGTGGTCCTAAAATAGTGGTGATGACAAAACAATGGTTACAATAAAATGACAGACTGACGATTAAAGTTTGGTTCGGCCCGAAAAAATGGACTGATGATGACAGAAGGGTGCCCAGGGCGTTGACAAATGACGGACAAACTAAATTTTGTAAATTGCCCACCTCGGGTAAATGAAGTTACTGTTTAGAGTTTCTGCATGATAAACATGGGGCATAACACATTTATTAATTTTTGCGGGTGTTTTCCAGGTCAATTTGAAGTGGCATCACCCACGGTCAACCAGTACCGTGGAGGAATGCGAGCAAACTACACCGTAAAGAAATGCAGCTTTTTGCAGCGCCAGGGTGAGACCATGTTCCACTCTAAATCCTACTACATTGCTGCCATTGAGATGGACTGGGACTACTCTCCAAATCGTACTTGGGAGGCTGAAATGTTTCATGGTCAGAAAAGGTAACTGTACATATCAAGCACAAACATTTTTGTTTTGTCTATACAAGAACTGTCCCACTGAGAACTAGAGTGTTTTTTTCCCAGATTTTCTAGGACAAGGATTTAAAGTTTTATAGCTGCAATAAAATCAGGAGGATTTACTGTATATTTCTCCTTCCTGAGTCTTTGTGTCATGGTTGTCTGGGGTGCTCAAATGACACCCTATGATGAGTTGGACAACATTTTTCCTTGCACCATCTGGAGCTAGGCTTGGAGGTTGGGCTTGATGAGCGACTGGTGGTCTGTACCCATTGGGCAGAGCGAGGCACAGTGACAGCTTGAAAAAGCAATGTGGGTCCCCCTTCCCATAGGCTCAAGGGTTGGGTCCGGTTCTGTCTGTGCCTTTTGCACATGATGTGGTTCTGTTGGCTCCATCAAGTCCAACACTCGCTGGAGCAGTCCGCAGTCGAAGTGTGAAGTGGGATAAGAATTGGCACCTTTAAGTCTGAGCCCATGGTCTTCAATTGGAAAAGAGTGGTGTGCTCGCTTCAGGTCAGGGATAAAATCTTGCCCTAAATAGAGGAGTTCTGTCATGATGGAACGTGAGTGGATGAGGGATGGTGGGCCCCAACTGCAGGAAAAGTGCAATGCATGGTACTTTTATTAACCATAGGGAGAAAGGAGAGAAGACTACCATGACTGGATGGGACGTGACTGGATTGGTCGGGACGCGAGTAGACTGGTCGCCATGACTGGACAGGACGTGAGTAGGCTGGTCGCTATGACTGGAACGAGCGTGACGTGACAGAACCTGATTTGCCTTGACTTGCCGTGGAGTGGCTATGACTTGGCTGGGGCTATGGCTTCTTGGCTGTGACGAGGATGACTTGGCTGTGACGAGGACGACTTGGCTGTGACAATGGCTACTTGGCTGTGACAATGACTCCTTGGCTTTGGCGTGGACTTGGCTGTGGCGATGGCTTTGGCAGTGGCGATGACTTAGCTGTGGCGAGGACTTGACACACGAGCTTCCACACATAACATAGACAATGCACCGCCACCTATATACACTAACACTAATTAGACACACCTTGGGAAGGGAAGACACACACAGGGGGACGTGGTTAAACATAATGAGACAAGGGAAGAAACCAGGAACATAGGACAAAAAACACCAACCACAGACAAAAACAGCAAGAACACCCATAACAAACAAATAACTAACCCCCACAGAACCGAAACATGACAAGTTCAAGTATCTTGGGATCTTGTTCATGAGTGAGGGTAGATGGAGCGGGAGATTGATAGGACAATTGATGTATCTTCTGCAGTGACGGAGAATCGGGGTGTCATGGTGAAAAATGAGCTGAGCCGAAAGGCAAGGTTCTCAATTTACTACTCGATCTACGGTCCCATCCTCACCTATGGTCATGAGCTGTGGGTAGTGATTGAAAGAACAGTCAAGGCATCTTTCGTAAGCATATGTAGAATTTGAATGAAAGAAACGATCAAAGTGTTTCTAGGTGATCTCACTCGGCTAGGACAGCAAAGGAAATTTCCTTATCAAATAGTTGAATTTGAAGAGGCTCTAATATGTCTCCTGGTTGGTGTTGCAATGCCTCCGGATCCCCTGGCAGAGCTGGACAAAGTGGTTGGGGAGGGCTTCCCTGCTAAAATTGCTGCCCCCACTTGAAGAAGCACAAGACAATGGATGGATGGATTTATATTTTTGTGATTTATATGGCAGTCGTTAGTACTTCTTCAGAATTCTTATTTTTTAAGTTTTCCTCAGATTTTAGTTTTTTCAAAACTTTCATCAAATCAATCAACATTTAATGACAGATGATAAATATCATTCACTTGGACTAATATGCAGATAAGCCTATATATATATATATATATATATATATATATATATATATATATTTTAAACCATTCAATAAAAATACTGACTTTCTGGATCTTCTATGATCTCTGCAAATCATTTTCTGGATATTTTTGCTGAGTGCAATAATGGACTGCCCCCTATATTTCACAATCGGTACTAAACCACTTTTTCTTCTCTGATTTGTTACTTGACTCCACTTATCAACACAAACACTTAATTTCTGAGAGAAATGCTATTTATTTTTCGGAATATGTTGCACATTGTGCATCTGACTCATCATCATTGAAAAAGTAACAAGCAGTTGGAGCGCAAAGTGCTCACATAAATACAGTATATTGTCATTTGAATACAATATTTATTCAATACAAGTGTTATTTATTAATGAAATGTGTAATCTATAAAAAAACAATTGCGCTCAAATTAATGTTTCATTTTCTTCTGCAGTCCAGCATCTGTCTTCCTTAACCAGGAGGGTGGCTTCATTGGCTCACGCTACAAGAAGGTCGTTTATCGCCAGTTCACTAATGACAAGTTCATCAAGCAGGTGGAAAGAGGTGCCGACATGGAACATCTCGGCATTATGGGTAGGATGTTAAAAAAAATGTTTCTCACTTCACATTGCATTAAACTATGACAGGTAAGAATTGTACAGAATATCACTCATTTTCAGCTGTACGACTTGTTCATCTCCAATATGTTCACTCTGTTTTTTTAGGTCCAATGATACATGCTGACGTTGGTGACAAAGTCAAGGTGGTTTTCAAGAACATGGCATCCAGATCGTATTCGATCCATGCACATGGGGTTAAGACAGAAAACCCAAATGTTTACCACACCAATCCTGGTAAGCAAACCCATTATGATGACTGCACAACAACAAAATACATACGTATGTTGATTTTGCTGCCTTTGCCTCTGTTGACCTCAAATGGAATTGATAATTTGATTAGATATACTGTTTGTTTGTTTTTTTAAGTAAATGAACATCCTAAATCTTTGTTTGTAAAATAATAGTTAATGTCTGATGTTGCTAGTTGAAGTTGTCAAATGCTGCGTGTGTGTTCACAGGTGAGACTCACACCTATGAGTGGTATGTTACAAAGAATACAGGACCGACCACTGAGCAAGAGGAATGCTCTGTGTCAGCATACTACTCCACAGTGGATGTTGCTAAGGTGTGCTTAAGACAGCATGCACACACACACACACACACACACACACACACACACACACACGCACACACGCACACACACACACACACACACACACACACACACACTGACATTTTACCTCCCTGTCCGTCAGGACCTGTACAGTGGTCTAATTGGTCCCTTGGTCATCTGTCGACGTAGTTGGGCCAGGTGAGGATTATTGATTATTTGGTATGGGAGGTAAGCTAACACTTCAGGATAACTTATTTTTCTATGATGTGTTTGTGTGATGTCCAGATTTAAAAGTACTGGAGTGCTAATTTGTAACAAATATTTGATGCTAATGCTTATGTTGAACTGTCACTTCAAGGAGTTTGGGCCTGAAGAAAGAAATAGAAGAGTTTGCATTGCTGATGCTCGTATTTGATGAGAATGAGAGTTGGTGAGTATAGTTACAAATCATTCATTAATAAATGTGATGAAAACGTTGAATTAACACATTAAATAACAGTCTCTTTGGAGGGAAAAAAAGTGATTCACAACCACTGTGCTGCGAGATCTCATGGCATGTCACTTAAATGTTCTATAAAATATGTATTTACTGCAAATCATGTATATTTGGTAATCTATGTATACAAGCAACATATTGTGACAGGCAGAACACTGACATGCTCTTCGACTAAATGGCAGAAGGTACAATTATCCATAACCGTGTAGCCACCTGTTGCCATTTATACAACAGAATACAAGTTTGTGTTCAATGAAACAGGCCCCTGGTTTCACACAAGATCATCATTATACTGAATATACCTTATGTGTCATTTTTTGGTGGTGGACATGTTTCAAGTTCAACTGTAAAATATGTGCCTTCACTCAGGAAACACTGTCCGGATCCAAATGTAAAATATATTTCATGTTTTTTTCCACTCATAATACTTAAATTGCATCAAAACATCGGCTTTAATGTGCAATGTTTATATATCAGGTATTTGGGCGAAAACATTAGGACCCACATCGGGAACCCACGGCCAAATTTGAAGGATAATGAAGACTTTATAGAGAGCAACAAAATGCATGGTCAGAAAAGTACATTATTGACTTGTAAATACTATGCTGTGCCTTCTATAAATATGACCTGGAATTTAAAGGCTTTAATGTTCAAACTGTTGATTTTGTTCTTTGTGTACAAATTTAGCCATTAACGGTTTTGTATATGCCAACCTGAATGGCTTGAACATGGAGGTGGGAGATAAAGTCTACTGGTACCTGATGGGGATGGGCAATGAGGTGGACATACATGGTGTACACTGGCACGGGCACAGTGTGGAGTATAAGGTATTTGCAGTTGAAAACACAAATTGCATTCCCATAAAGTAGCATTACTGAATTGAAAAATTAAATCTCCAACATTGTTTTTTCGCCAGCTGGGTGGAGGCCCACACACTACTGATGTGTTTCAGCTGTTTCCATCCACCTTCCAGGTAAAACTGGCAGTCATATTGTGGTCAGTTGACTGCAGAACATTCTTCTAAAGCTTGTACTTTACAGTGTAAATATTACAGTAGTCGTTGTTGTAAATCTCGAGGTTACTTTGGGATCAAATTCCTGCTAACCTACCCAATTTGTCTGTTTTGTTCTTCTCTCTTCATCCTGTGTAGACAGTAAAAATGCGTCCTGAGTATCCTGGAACATGGTTGCTTCACTGTCATGTTACTGATCATATTAAAGCTGGCACAATAGCTATGTATACTGTGAGAGAAAAAAGTGAGTACAAAGTGACAGTAAGGATGTGTTATATGTGCTAATGTTTAAGTGTATTTTTTGTGTTTACAGAGAACAAGAGGGGATTCGCTGGTTAAAATGTTGGAGAAAGAAGAGTACAACACATCTCCAAATATATTCTTATTAAAAAAAATATATAGTACATAAAATATAAACAGTATTTGAGCTTAAATTATTACACTATAATACGCTTACATCTTCATCACATTTGAATGCTATTGCTTCATGATTTTATATATGTCGACTGCAGTGCTTGGAATTTTGCAGCAGGGGGCAGTCTAACTATAACAACTAAATCTACTACATTTAGGCGCACATGAATTTGAGATCGAATGGCAATTTTTTTGGGTTCGTTTTCCCACCCATTTACAAAAATTCAGCTGATCAGTTAAAGAAATCAATCAATAAAAAAGAGCCATTTAAGTGCTAGTAATAGTGGAAGTTTTTACAAACCCAATTCCAATGAAATTAGGACCTTGTGTTAAACTTAAACATAAATAAAAACAGAATACAATGATTTGCAAATCATGTTCAACCTGTAATTAATTGAATACACAACAAAAATATAAGATATTTATTGTTCACATTGATAAACTTGATTGTTTTTAGCAAATAGTCATTAACTTGGAATTTTATGGCTGCAACACATGCCATAAAAATCGTTACATGGTAATGTTTAGCACTGTTACATCACCTTTTCTTTTAACAGCATTCGATAAACATTTGGGAACTAAGGACACACATTTTTGAAACTTTGTAAGTGGAATTTACGTAGAATACAAGAAACACTTGTAAACTAGATTACAGTGAATTGCTGTAAAAGTAAACATAGTAACTGTAATTTGTATAGAGTAAATATTTGTACAAAAAATGCAGTAATGTACTGAGATTTTACAAGAATTATCTGGCAACTTTTTTGCCAGTTATTTCCTGTAAATTCTACAGTCAATTCGTTAGTGTTGGGCAGTTTACAATTACGCACAAACTACTATTTTTAGAACAGCGCATGGGCTTACGAACGAACACAGGCAGGCGACTGAGGGAGTGCATTCGTACGAAGCAAAACTTGTAAACTGACTCGCTATTTCACCATAAATATACTTAACAGACGTACTATGGTTACAACAAACCTCTGCTGCTTTGGCGTCTGCTACTGTATGTGACTGGCAATGTTGTAACCGGGATCGAATGAGGAACGTCTCCGCTGGGTTCAAGCATGTACAATTAAACGGCAGTGATTTACGTGAAAAATGTCACCGAAGACACCTATATGTGCGCTCTACATTTCGGCGGTGGAAATGGGCCAGCAGCTGAAAATTCAGAACCAATCGATTGCAGGTATGATTATCGTCTGCTTTCTCAGCGTTAGCCTTGCTAGCTGCTACAAAATGCTAGCTATTATACATCATGGTCAGGGCCGCCTTTACCTACTCATAGGCCCCATAGGCTAACCATCAAATATAGGCCCCCCTCCCAAACCCTAACTGAGATGCGCTGCTTATTTTTTTACTATTGACAAACAAATCAGGGCACATATTAAGTGTGTGGGCTGCACATGGCAACCACTCAGCTTGGGGGTTGATTTTCCTCAAGCGTGCTTGTATCCCTTTGTAGGCTCCAGACGTTATCATAGCACTGCCCCCTGCAATTTGATATATCAACCCCCTTCTCCTTTAAAACACTTGTTAGTGACTGGAACAGGCTTTCACCAGTGTGCCTTACTCATGGCAAAATTTTTACAAAGCGCTCTTCAATGCAACCATCTGGTGACATAAATCTTAGTATAAATGTTGTCTGATCAACATTGGAAATGTCAACACTAATGGATAAATATATCACTATTTTCACATTACCAACAATTTCAGATAGCACTTTTTTACCCATCAGATCGATAAATTCCTTACACACATTTAAAGTTAAATATGAGGGTGTTCCACTTGCAGCATTTCCATCTTTTTCCATGTGGGATTTCAAAAAAGGGTCAAATTGGCTTAACAGTTTCATACATCCCAAATAGTTACCATTGTGGACATCACCAAATTGGTGGACGCTTCCTCTAAAAGTCAGTCTCCACTCTGACAAAAAAAAAAAAAAGCACCTAAGACCAGTACTGACATTCATAGTTCAGAATCCACCACACCGTGTTCAGCTGACTTGTTAATAAAAGCTATCATGGCCATTCATGCTCACGTAATCGCTCATCTGCTGGTTTCCAATCAGAAAAATCCTGATGCAGAAAATGCTGATTTAGTTATATTTTTACTCCCAAAAACAAAGCAACATTTGTTGCCACTTTGAGGGGAATTGCACATACATTCTCTTTGCACACTTTCTCCATTAGTGTTCATGTGAAGTGCGTTCTG
This sequence comes from Vanacampus margaritifer, assembly GCF_051991255.1. Lineage (NCBI taxonomy): Eukaryota > Metazoa > Chordata > Actinopteri > Syngnathiformes > Syngnathidae > Vanacampus > Vanacampus margaritifer. The sequence continues at coordinate 2,453,499 of NC_135444.1, forward strand.
GAGAAAAAACATCTCTGGTTTTTAAAATTCTAGCCAAGTATGCACACACCTTGTCATTGACAACTAAAGGGTGTCCCCATCGAGCAGGATGTGTGTCATAGGGGTCGTCCGAGTCCGTGTCCCCTCCTACAGCAGCAGCAGCAGGACAAACCGGATCCTCTTAAGGAGGGGCCCCCATCTTTGTCATCCTCTTCCTCCGTCAAATGCCCCGGGCTCTCCTCCCCTCATCCCGTCGCTGCAGCTGGTGTTGGTGTTGGTGTTGGTGGCCGCGGCGACGGCCTCAAGTGTAGTCGTGGCGGCCCGTTTGCCGATTAGGGCCGTCCCACTTCCCCTGCTCCTTCTTCGCCAAAGCCCGTCTTAAAAACCCAGTGAGCTTGGGAATTTGGCCCATTAACTCTTTGTCACTGCGCTCTTTTTACTTTTTAACTATTTTTTTTTACCGCCGCTTTTTAGCAGACATGGCTGTCTGTTCTCGCTCGCCATTAACTGTATCGATATCCCCTCCTGGCGGAGTGGGCGTGGTTAGTAAATTGGTACAGCGGCGAAGTGACTGACAGAAAGTTGAACAAGTGGCACAATAATATTGACTATTTGCACCGACGTCACGTGATCACGTGACTGCCCTATGACGGACGGCGGAAGGAAATGATTGTTGAATGGAAGTGGACGTGACCCGGAGCGACTTAGTGACTTAGCGACTGTTATTTTACAAATTAAAAGTTATTATTGCTCATAGAGCCATGGAATCCACTACTTCAATCAAAGTTCGTCTGTCAGTCGAAGTTGCACATTTAGCCGGGACTCATCGAGCGCGATATTTACCCAAGTTGGAGAATCGCTAGTTTGAAAACAGCCCCTTACCTTCTGTTGCATGCTGTTTTTACCAAGTTAATCAAATCACCGACTTTGCCGGAATTCACAGCGACCTATATTATGTAGTCAATGCCGTCTCTTCTCCTTACACCGGGGCTGATTCAAAAGCTTGTCGCTGGCTGAGTCTCTGGGACGTGATGCTGCATTCACACGGGGGGACAATATACCTCGTAATGCAAAGGTAAAACTTGTTTATCATGCTAACTGACTTATTTTTAAATAGTCTGTTCTATATTGAAACGCTATGATGATGTTATGTTACTATATTTACTAGCATGGAACAAATGACTATCGTAGTAGCAAGCTATGCAGTAATTTCATGAATATGACTCTGGGTCTAGAGTGAAAAATTCCAAGCACAAAGACGAAATCCCCCATAATTAAACAGTTAAATCCACTTAATAGTTTTGAAGAAGGTGCATTTTAAAACAAAGCTGTGTGTTCGTGTAGTTGGAGTGGCGCTAATGTAACGAATATTGCCCGTCACCCTACATTTTTTCCTTTTATTTGCCTTTTTAAACATTTCCCCCTGGGGAATGTGTGTCCTCAACCCTGTGTTTACTCAAACTAACCAGCGGCAGACAACTCTTTGAATTTCCCTCCAGCAGGGACTGGATTTCATTATTTTTTTTTTTTTACAACACACAGGAAACACATAACTCAGAGCCTACAGACCTGGAAGCCGGTTTAGCAAGCAAACTAGCGATAAGACTGCTTATCAGTCCCCAGACCATCTTTTATGGTCTGGTCTATCCACAGGAATTAGCTATGTGTTTTTGGAAACAACGCCCCTGGGAAATTATACGGTACAACAGTGCCCTCCAGCGGTCACTATCGGTGTTATCCTCAAGAATCCTGCCGCTCCTAATTAACCTGAAGTCTACATAATTCGGGACATAAACGGACTCTATGTACTTGACTGACATCAAGTGACTTC